>NW_027507903.1:8253203-8398523 GCF_037356315.1 Lithobates pipiens | reverse complement strand
AGAGATGACACATTCAGCACGATGTCAGAGGTGGGCGGACCGGCAGCTATCCAGCCAATGATTGGGCTGCTTAAGGGGAGGGGCCACATACACGTATCGGCCCGCCCAGATCTCATCCCATTGGCTGATGTTGAAAAGTTGGGTCCCGCCCACCCCGACATTCAGCCTCAAATTTTGACAGCTCCTCTCTACATACAGTTTCACACACTGCGGCGCTGCTCTGCCAACAGTGTGTGGAGAAGGAGGAGGATGTCAGAGGCTGCTGAGCTGCTCTCTTCCTGCTCCATCCCAACTACCAGACAGTGCTCTGTGTCTGGAGGCACCAGACACAGAGCAACAAAGACACCTGTCAGTGACAAAAACCCAGGCGCCAGGTCACAATTTCTAGTCGCAACGGCGACCTGGCGCCTGGGATTTGTCGAGCCCTGACTAAGGCTGCATTCACACCTGAGCGTAGCGTTTAAGCGTTTTTTTGCGGCGTTTTTTACCGCAAATTTGTGCAGGCCAAAAGGTCACCAATGTTAAAAGAAGAAAAACGCCCAAATCAGCCCGATTCGCGCAACAAAAAAGGGTCCGGAACTTGTTAGGGCTTCAGGCAACATGGAGTGGAGATGTGAACCATCTCCATTGAGAATAATGGATTTTTTTCCCCTCCAGCGTTTTGTAGCTTCAGGCGTCAAGCTACAAAACGCTCAGGTGTGAATGGGGTCTTAAAGAATTTCTTGGGATTTTTTTTGCTCTCCTCCGCTATGTGTGTCTTTCATGTTCTACCTTAGCTGTCCTTATTGCACCTTTACATTTCTTGTTGCATTCTTTATAAAGTCTGAATGATGATGATGATGATGATCATCATCCCTCAACCTTGTATTTTTTGAAGGCTTTTTTTCCTTTTGTATGCATTTTTACATTGGAGTGAAGCCACCCAGGTTTCTGTGTTTACAAGTGACAGCGGGAGAGAATGGCGAGAGCCAGAGGAGGCAGAATGGAGTTTTGCCAAATTCTGGCAGCAAAACTGGGTGCGAGGGCTCCATGACAGGGCCTGATGGGCCGGATTCATCCTGTGGGCCTTGTGTTTGACATATGTGCCCTTTAGTGTGTATGGTATGTACACACATGTGCAGCTGTATATGGTAGTCAGCTTCTAACTTCAGCTTGTTAAATTAAGCTTTGACCAGGAAAAAAAAAAAAAAAACCTGAAAGTGGCTTGGTTTGTATACAGAGCTGCACCAGATTTTGCACTCTAGTTTAGTAAATCAACTCCCAAGTTTCATTTCTGTTTGCAGTTAAAGAGCCGTTTGAAGAACCTAATCCTATTATGTTTGAAGCCGACATCAGCTTCAACATCCATGTGGCAAAAATGAGCGGAGGTGTGAACAAAAGGCTAGGTGGAAGCCTTGCACATCGCATTGCAAAACATCTTTTCCTGGATAAACTAGGCAGGGTCACAACAAGGGAAAGAGCTGATGTGTGTCCACTCTCTACCCCCTCCAGCAACCACCATCTCCCTACTGGGCCTGCAGATGCGGAAGCGCAGCAGTACCGAGGGTGTGTGAAAGCAATCGAGCAGCAGCCCAGCCACCCAAATGCTTTCACCTGACAGGCAGGAGTCTTCCTGTCAGTTTCATACACAATCCCTGCAGCCACTGGCTTGTGTGTGACCCCCCCCCACCCTGCTGTCAGGACCATACAACATAGGGAACGACATAGGGAACCGGCAGTGACAGGGTTAAGCCGATGCTTCCGGCATTGGGGCAACAGCTGGGCTGTTGACATCAGGCCCTTGAGCAGGGACGCTGCAACCTGTCCTGGAGCGGTTAGTGGATGTAAGCTGCCAGGGCCCATAGGGCTGTTCCCTCTGGGACTAGGATTCAACATACAAGCATGCGAGTGAGCAGATTCCCACAAGAGGGTAATCACAAAGCAACTGCAGAAGTAAGGGGACCCAGGGAATAAACCCCATTCTTTGGCCTGTCAGGTAGGCATACAGTGGGGATCGAAAGTTTGGGCACCCCAGGTAAAAATGTGTATTAATGTGCATAACGAAGCCAAGGAAAGATGGAAAAAATCTCCAAATGGTATCAAATTACAGATTAGAAATTCTTCTAATATGTCAAAAAAAGTTAGATTTCATTTCCATCATTTACACTTTCAAAATTACAGAAAAAAAAAAAAAAAAAAAAAAAAAAATGGTGTCTGCAAAAGTTTGGCCACCCTGCAGAGTTAATATCTTGTACTGCCCCCTTTGGCAAGTATCACAGCTTGTAAACGCTTTTTGTAGCCAGCCAAGAGTCTTTCAATTCTTGTTTGAGGTATCTTTGCCCATTCTTCCTTACAAAAGTGTTCCAGTTCTTTTGAGATTTCTGGGCTGCACTGCTCTTTTAAGGTCTATCCATAGATTTTCAATAATGTTGAGGTCAGGAGATTGTGAAGGCCATGGCAAAACCTTCAGTTTACGCCTCTCGATGTAATCCCCCCATGGATTTTGAGGTGTGTTTAGGATCATTATCCATTTGTAGAAGCCATCCTCTCTTTAACCACTTACCGACCAGCGCACGACGATGTACGTCCTATTTTTGAAGAGGGATATCTCGGTAACGGCAGCAGCTGCTGCCACAACAGAGATATCCATCTCTTCAGGCGCCGGTCGGCTGTACGATAACGGTGGTCTCCGCGGCGGATTCGCCGCGAGATCACCGCTATCGGTGGCGGGAGAGGTGTCACCCCCCCCACCCCGCAGCTCTCCCGCACCTTCTGCCGCTTACCGGAGCCGTCGGTAGCGGCGGAGGCGATCGGGTCCTTTCGCTAGCTGGGTATAGAGACGAGTGAGGCTAAGATGGCCCCCACTCGTCTCTATACCGTAGGAGGGAGGAAGCAACGTCAAAACGTCACTTCCGCCCCATACCTCTTAAAAGGTATATATTTTTTTTTTTTTTTTTTTTTAATGTCATTTTTTCTTTTTTTCTTTTTTGTTGCATTTTAGTCCAAATATGAGATCTGAGGACTTTTTGACCCCAGATCTCATATTTAAGAGGACCTGTCATGCTTCTTTCTATTACAAGGGATGTTTATATTCCTTGTAATAGGAATAAAAGTGATCCATTTATTTTATTTTTATTTTTTTTTTAAAAACAGTGTAAAAATAAATAAGATCAATTAAAATAGATTAGAAAAAAAAAAGTTTTAAACACCCCGTCACGACGAGCTTGCACACAGAAGCGAGCGCATACGTGAGTAGCGCCTGCATATGAAAACGGTGGTCAAACCACACATGTGAGGTATCACCGCGATCGGTAGAGCGAGAGCAATAATTCTAGCCCTAGACCTCCTCTGTAACGCAAAAAAATGCAACCTGTAGAATTTTTTAAATGACGCTTATGGAGATTTTTGAGGCTAAAAGTTTGACGCCATACCACGAGTGGGCGCAATTTTGAAGCGTGACATGTTGCGCGACATCAATTTACTCGGCGTACCATTATCTTTCACAATATAAAAAAAAAAAAATTGGGCTAATTTTACTGTTGTCTTATTTTTTTATTCAAAAAAGTGAATTTTTTTTTCCAAAAAAAGTGCGCTTGTAAGACCGCTGCGCAAATACGGTGCAAAAAAAAAGTATTTCAATGATCGCCATTTTATTCTCTAGGGTGTTAGAAAAAAACAATCTAAAATGTTTGGGGGTTCCAAGTAATTTTCTAGCAAAAAAAAAAACTGTTTTAAACATGTAAACACCAAATCTGAAAAAGAGGCGTGGTCCTTAAGTGGTTAACTTCAGCTTTTTCACAGATGGCATCAAGTTACCATCCAAAATTTGCTGAAATTTTATTGAATCCATTTTTCCTTCTACTTGTGAAATGTTCCCTGTGCCACTGGCTGCAATACAACCCCAAAGCATGATTGATCCACCCCCATGCTTAACAGTTGGACAGAGGTTCTTTTCATTAAATTCTGTGCCCTTTCTTCTCCAAACGTACCTTTGCTCATTGCAAAGTTCAAACGCTGATTTTTGTGGTGAGGACGTAGAAGAGGTTTTCTTCTGATGACTCTTCCATGAAGACCATATTTGTACAAGTATCTCTTTATAGTGGAATAGTGTACCACAACTCCAGTGTCTGCCAGATCTTTCTGGAGGGATCATGCAGTCAAACGTGGGTTTTGAATTGCTTTTCTCACAATCCTGCGAGCTGTTCTGTCTGACATTTTTCTTGGTCTTCCACATCTTACTTTAACTTCCACTGTTCCTGATGACTGCCATTTCTTAATTACATTCCGAACAGAGGATATTGACATCTGAAAACTCTTTGCTATCTTGTTATAGCCTTCTCCAGCTTTGTGAGCGTCAACTATTTTCAGTTTTCTAGACAACTGCTTAGAAGAACCCATGGTGCTGATTGTTGGGGCAAGGTCAGATGAGTCTGGCCATTTTGAGATTGACATCACCTGGTCTTCACAATCTGACACTGGCAGGTCTCAGCTTTGCAAAGGGGGCAGTGCATGCTATAAATTCTGCAGGGTGCCCAAACTTTTGCAAACGCCATTTTTTGTTTAGTGTAATTTTGAAAGTGTAAATGATGGAAATAAAATCTAACTTTTTTGACATATTATAAGAATGTCTAATCTGTAATTTGATGCCATTTGGAGATTTTTTCCATCTTTCCTTGGCTTAGTTATGCACATTAATACACATTTTACTTGGGGTGCCCAAACTTTCGATCCCCACTGTACGCACTAGAGCCCAACCTGTGGCCTGAGGGCAGCCCTTCTTTAGTGGGAGCATTGATCTCTACTATCCTCATGTAACATCTTCCCAGATTCCCATTGTCTTCTGCAGCATCTCCCATCCAACAATGTATCCTGTCCTCACTCTCTGACCCTCATTTCCTCTATTAGGTCTGCAGTCTCTGACACTCCTCTCCAGCAATATATATAATATATATATATATATATATATATATATATATATATATATATATATATATATATATATATATATATATATATATATATATATATATATATATATATATATATATATATTATAGAAAAGAATCACCCTCTTTAAAATAAAAACATTTGTTGCTTTGCAGTCTGATATTTGTTTTATCCAGCTGTATTTACTCAGTGCAACTTATAACATCCAAGAGAAAGATATCACCAAAATGTCATTTTTTTTTTTGTTTTTTAAATTTAAAACACAGATTAACTGAGTTGGAAAAAGGGATCACCCCCCCCCCCCCCCCCCCCCAAAAAAGGACTAGAAAACAATCCGGTGTAGCTATTCACCTTCTCAAATGGCCATTTGTCTTTCAACCATGATCAGATGTGGTCATATTGATTAGCTCAGCATGGAGAGAGCTTTCCTGGAGCATTTCACTCCCTGGTAGTGCAACTGAAGCAAACAATCAACTATGGGCGGCAGGGCCAAGAGAAGAAAAAGGTGGATCGCACACTTGAATTCAAAAGATGCTGTAGAGATTTCTTTATTCTCATGAGCCAGACAAAATTGCAATGATGATTAGGGCTGCAACTAACGATTATTTTCATAATCGATTAGTTGGCCAATTATTGTTTTGATTAATCGGTTAATAACCTTTAAAAAAAAAAAAAAAGAAGTGCAGTGTATAATTTAGTTATTATGTAAAGTTTAAAAAAAAGGCAATTTATTCTTAAATATCTCTATGCAGTGGTAAAATAACCAACTATATGGTTAGAGAGAAAAATATCCAATCCACTCTGAGAACAGACAGAAGAGATATACTGTATATATATATTAGAGGAGATATATACTGTGTATACTATTAGGAGATATACTGTATTTACTATTAGAGGAGAGAGATACTGTATATACCAGTACTATTAGAAGAGATATACTGTATATACTATTAGAGGCTATATACTATTAGAGGAGAGATATACTGTATATACTATTAGAAGCGATATACGGTATATACTATTAGAAGAGATATACGGTATATACTATTAGAGGGGATATATACTGCATATACTATTAGAGGCGAGATATAGTGTATATACACTATTAGAGGAGAGCTATACTATTAAAGGGCCAATCTAGTAAATATCAGAATCATTAACTTTAACCCCATTTTGTTACTGGGCGATCGATTATGAAAATAGTAACCGTTTAATTTCATAATCGATTAGTTGCTTTAGCCCTAATGATGATCAAATGACGCATTTCACACGAAAAGAACCGTGCTTGTTCACAACACCTGAAATGCCCACAATACAAGCCATTTAAAAAATCGTATACTGAATCAAACACCTAACAAAAAACACCTGTAGCTAAAGAGAAATTAACACAAAACTTCACCAACATTAGAGCTGGGCGATATTCAAAAAAAATTAAAAAAATCTGCGATTTAAAACAAAAAAAAAAACCAAACTTGATTCACGGTTCAAATTAATTTATTTTTTTATTTTTTTATTTTTTTGATGGACACCACGCTGGTCCTGAGGAGCTGCAGGCAGGAGTTTTTAGGCGAGGGCGAGGCCGCGGCATCCGGCCTCGTCCGCGGCTTCCGGCCTCGCTGATGCCGCAAAAATTCGATTTGCTGAAATTTTGAATCGATTTGACCTCTAAGCTCAATTCAAGATTTTAAATATTTTTTTTTCCCCAGCCCTAACCAACATAAAAACATTTTTTTTAAATGCTAAAACATCTAAAATCACAAAATAGGCAATGTAAACATGCAAGCAAGAAATGTATTAAAAACAAAAAGTGAGTGAAAAAACATGTATGTATGTAAATATAAATCGCATACATCACTGTATAACAAATTAAGGGTCCTTTCACACGGGGCGGATCAGTGGTGATCCGCCCCGTGGATCTCCGCTGAGCAGGGAGATGACAGGTCTGTCTCTGTACACTGGATCCACAGGGACGGACCTGTCACAGCGCCGCTCTCCCCTATGGGTGATCGGATGACGACTGACCGCAGTGTCCGTCGTCACCCGATCCGATAACGGATGGAAAAATAGCTTTTTTTCCTCCGTCACACTTTTTCGGATCGGAGCGGGTCGGATGTCAGTGGACACGTCACCGCTGACATCCGACGCGCCATAGAGCTCTATGGAGCACCCGTTCAGGTCCGCCTGAAAAAAACTGACAGGCGGATCTGAATGGATCGGTAGTGTGAAAGTGGCCTAAGTCTAAATTGTGTGATTTAATGCTTATTATTATGGGTAGCTGTCAGGTTGAGGACAGGCACAAGTCAGGAGATGCATTAAAAAAAAAAAAAAAAAAAAAAAAAAAAAAAAGGGAGGAGGTCAAAGGTTTTATCAATGCCTAGAAGCACAGTGAAGTCTAATATTAAGAAGTGGAAGGTATTTGATACAAAACACTCCCTGGATCAGGATGTCGCTCCAAACTGGATGCACCACTGAGCTTTGCCAAAAGACACCTTGAAGATTCTGAGGTCACATGGAAAAAAAGTGATCACGCCCCAGGGGCGCGCATCGCGGCTATCGTTGTTGCGGTGTGTCAGTCTGACACCCCACAACTACGATCTCGGTAAGGAGACTCTTTACACGTGATCAGCTGTGTCCAATCACGGCTGATCACAGTGTAAATCGGAAGAGCCGGTGATCGGCTTTTCCTCACTTCTGTCAGACGCGAGTAGAGGAGAGCCAATCGGCTGCTCCTCTGACAGTGGGGGGGTCTGTGCTGATCGATTATCATCGCAGCCTCCCCCCCCCCCCCCCCCCGAGGATGCCCACACTGGACCACCAGGGATGCCCAGCACCAGGTATGCCACCCTAGACCACCAGAGATGCCAGTCAGTGCCCACAATATATGCCAGTCAGTGCCCACAATTGGCATCACTGATTGGCATGCATTATTGTTTGGCACTGATTGGCATCCATCAGTACAAAATACAATGCCACCTATCAGTAGCCATCCATGCCACCTATCTGTGCCACCTATCCATGCCCAACTGTGCCAGCTATCCATGCCAGCTATCAGTGCCAATTCATTGGTGCCACCTCATCAGTGCCCGTCAGTGCAGCCCCATCAGTGAAGGAGAAAACGTACTTATTTACAAAGTTTTGAAACTGAAAAAAAAACAAAAAAAAAACCACCACACATTTTTTTTTTCCTTCTAAATTTTCGGTCTTTTTTTTTTTATTTGTTTAGCTAAAAAAATAAAATCACAGAGGTGATCAAATACCACCAAAAGAAAGCTCTATTTGTGGGGAAAATGCTAAAAATTTCATTTGGGTACAGTGTAGCACAACCGCGCAATTGTCATTCAAAGTGCGACAGCGCTGAAAGCTCAAAATTGGTCTGGGCAGGAAGAGGTTTAAGTGCCCCCCGGTATTCAGGTGGTTAACGGCACATCAAAACGCAAGATGCTCGGAGACCAATGCGGTTTGGCGAGCAATAACGCGCATGCATTTGAAAGAAGCGCTATTCACACCATTGACACCTGGATGTGTGCAAAAAAACACGCCACCCTTGCGCATGCCGCGCAAGGGTGGCGTGTTTTTTGCACACATCCAGGTGTCAACCATTCCCTATCCACAAATACAATACAAAGCTTCACTTCTCTGGGAACACACCGCTTATCCCCATCATATGCTCACTGCAATGGGAGGTGACATATTATAATAGGAGCGACACAGGCTCTGCATAGACCACCTTCCCCCTTCCCGAACACATACCGGTCACCTACCGTGTCCCGGGGCTACACGTGTCTGTCCGCTGCCTTCTCCTCAGCACCGGTGTTCCGCTGTAAACAACAGAGCGCGCCTTCCGCCCACGTGACGTCGAGACACGTCCGGGCTGTTGCTAGGTGACAGGGTCAGCGCGCCAAGCTGAACTTTATTGTTCGCTGACAAAACATTACTAATTAAAGCAATTTTATCTTTTTGTTCTCACTCTTTGTTTTCTGCTGCTAATCACTGACTGAGCAGAGATAGTAGCTTTATATCACTATTTCCACTGTAATAATAAACTAGCCGAACTTTTACCCCCCACTCCCCAACTCTGTTATTTACAGAATATGTCCACCAAGTGTCCCAATCAGAGTCCCCCCTAATATCAGGTGTCCCCATCAGACTCCCTCCTAATATCAGCTGTCCCCATCAGACTCCCTCCTAATATCAGGTGTCCCCATCAGACTCCCCCCTAATATCAGCTGTCACCATCAGACTCCCCCCTAATATCAGGTGTCCCCATCAGACTCCCCCCTAATATCAGGTGTCACCATCAGACTCCCTCCTAATATCAGGTGTCCCCATCAGACTCCCTCCTAATATCAGGTGTCCCCATCAGACTCCCCCCTAATATCAGCTGTCACCATCAGACTCCCCCCTAATATCAGGTGTCCCCATCAGACTCCCCCCTAATATCAGGTGTCACCATCAGACTCCCTCCTAATATCAGGTGTCCCCATCAGACTCCCTCCTAATATCAGGTGTCCCCATCAGACTCCCCCCTAATATCAGCTGTCACCATCAGACTCCCCCCTAATATCAGGTGTCCCCATCAGACTCCCCCCTAATATCAGCTGTCACCATCAGACTCCCTCCTAATATCAGGTGTCCCCATCAGACTCCCTCCTAATATCAGGTGTCCCTAGGGTTGCCACCTTTTCTTCAAGCCAAACCCAAACACTTTAGCGACACAGGCACATTTTTATTCGTAGTATACACTATACCTATTCCCCAAGGAGAGTGGTAATACAGCATGCTGCGGCAAACAGTGGGTGTGGCCAAACTGCTTTTGCTGACATCATGCCCCCCCCCCCCCTCCAGTGATGCCAAACCTGCCCCAGACATCATCCCGCAGCTCACGAATGGCAACAGAATTTTGTGTGACTATCTCAGTTACTTGAGGAGCCACAGCTCAGTCTAAATAATGTGTCCGGGTTTCAGGCAGACTGAAACCCGGACACAAGATTCCAAACCCGAACTGTCCGGGTGAATCCTGGACAGGTGGCAACCCTAGGTGTCCCCATCAGACTCCCCCCTAATATCAGCTGTCACCATCAGACTCCCTCCTAATATCAGCTGTCACCATCAGACTCCCTCCTAATATCAGGTGTCCCCATCAGACTCCCTCCTAATATCACATGTCCCCATCAGACTCCCCCCTAATATCAGGTGTCCCCATCAGAGTCCCCCCTAGCATCACGTGTCCCCATCAGACTCCCCCCTAACATCAGGTGTCCCCATCAGACTCCCTCCTAATATCAGGTGTCCCCATCAGACTCCCCCCTAATATCAGGTGTCCCCATCAGACTCCCTCCTAATATCAGGTGTCCCCATCAGACCCCCCCCCAATATCAGGTGTCACCATCAGACTCCCCCCTAATATCAGGTGTCCCCATCAGACTCCCCCCTAACATCAGCTGTCATCATCAGACTCCCCCCTAATATCAGGTGTCCCTATCAGACTCCCCCCTAACATCAGCTGTCACCATCAGACTCCCTCCTGACATCAGGTGTCCACAACAGACTCCCCCCTAACATCAGGTGTCCCCATCAGACTCCCTCCTAATATCAGGTGTCACCGTCAGAGTGCCCCCTTACATCAGGTGTACCCATCAGAGCGCCCCCTTACATCAGGTGTCACCGTCAGAGTGCCCCCTTACATCAGGTGTACCCATCAGAGCGCCCCCTTACATCAGGTGTACCCATCAGAGCGCCCCCTTACATCAGGTGTACCCATCAGAGCGCCCCCTTACATCAGGTGTCACCGTCAGAGCGCCCCCTTACATCAGGTGTCACCATCAGAACGCCCCCTTACATTGGGTGTCCCCATTAGAGTTCCCTCTCACACCGGGTGTTCCCATCAGAGTCTCCCCTAACATAAGTTGTCACCATCAGTGCCCCCCCTTACATCAGGTGTCCCCATCAGAGTCTTCTCTAACATCAGGTGTCCCCATTCGAGTGCCCCTTACATCAGTGTCCCCATTAGAGTCCACCCTAACATCAGGTGTCACCTTCAGAGTGCCCCCTAACATCAGGTGTCCCCATCAGGTGTCCCCATCAGAGTTCCCCCTTACATCAGTATCCCCATTAGAGTCTTCTCTCAAATCAGTTGTCACCATCAGAACACCCCCTTACATCAGGTGTCCCCATCAGTGTCTTCCCTAAGGCTCCTTTCACACTGGGGCGGTGGGTACGTCGGTGGTAAAGCAACGCTATTTTTAGCGGCGCTTTGCCGACATTTTGGCACTAGTGGGGTGCTTTTACCCCTGCTAGCGGCAGAGAAAGGGTTAAAACCACCCACAAAGCGATGCTGCAGGCAGTATAGCCACACTGCCCCATTGATTTTATTGGACAGGAGCAGTGGAGGAGCGGTATACACACCGCTCCAAAGATGCTGCTAGCAGGACTTTTTTTTAGCTTCCTGCCAGCACACCGCTCCAGTAGGGCTTTCACACTGGAGAGACAGCAGCGGCTCTTTCAGGGCGCTTTTCAGGCGCTATTTTTAGCGCTGTAGCTCCTGCAAAGTGTGAAAGGGGTCTTACATTAGGTGTCCCCATCAGAGTCTCCCTTAAAATCAGATGAACCCATCAGAGTGCCCCCTTGCATCAGTGTCCCCATTAGAGACCCTTCTCACATCAGTTGTCACCATCAGAGTGCACCCCCTTACATCAGGTGTCCCCATCAGTGCCCCCCTCATAGCTCCCAACTGTCCCCCATCTGGATGGACAGTCCCTCTTTTGGGACTAAGTCTCTCTGTCCCTCTTTCCTTCCTATGCCCCTTTCAAACAGGCGGAATCTGCCAGCGGATCCACCTGCTCAGCAGATAATCTGTCCGCTGATCCCCACTGAGCAGGCCGAGGACAGGTCCATGTCTGCTCCACTTATGCCTTGGGCAGTCGGATTGAAAAGGACCGCCTGTCTGTTTCCATCCGACTGTCATCCGATCCGCCAGATTGATCCCCCATCTGTCTGTTTTTAGCGGATAGTATCGGATCATGTCCATTGACATCGGCTGCTCCATAGAGGGTAATAGAAGGTCCGATCATGTCCACCTAAAATACTGACAGACAAAACAATACAAACAATAAAAGTGTTCATTAGGTCTTCATAAACACTCGATTGTGCTCCAATCCACTGTGCTGTCACTCCACCTCTAGGTGCAATGCCCGCACACCTTGGTAGTGAATCTACACTTAATAGGTCATTTGCACTTTGGTTAGTGTGCTCTGCAGTTCCACTTCCAGCTCTTTCAAACTACTTCTTGAGTGTGGTCCCTTTAAGGAAATTGTGCTCGCGATATCTCCCATTCAGTAGTGGCTCAAAGAAAGGGGAGAAATATCATAGCGCACCCCGTATTATGATTAAAAGACTTATATCACGCCACACATACACTCACATAAGAATAAAATGTATAGAGCAGTATTCCAACCAAAAACATGGAGATCAGGTTTGCGTATGGCCCGAAGTGACATCACCGGCATGTGATAGGTAGTGAGGAAGTGACATGAGGAAATTACACCCTTTGAAAGCCTGAAGGTGGTCATTAGATTATGGGCCTCTGTACACAGCTAGGCTGACAAAAAGTCTGTCACATGTGGTATCCCAAGACTCGGGTGAAGTAGCAGAATGTGTTTTGGGGTGTAAATCCACATATACCCAAGGCATACATGATGAGAAATATCTCACTAAAGTGAGGAAGGACTTTGTGTAAAAAAAAAAAAAAAAAAAGTTTTTTGTTACTTTTAAAAACTTGTGGCAAAAAAATAAATCTTCCATGGACACAACATGCCTCTCAGCAAATAGTTTAGTCTCCATGCACACTGGTGTAAAAAACATTGCTTCTACAAGAGTTTTGTGTTCTGCCTGTAGAAGCAACTCAATGTTACCCTATGTGTCCATGTACATTAGGACGTTTACAGGCATATTTAAAGATCAATGTTTAGAGGCAGGAACAAAAACATTTCTGATTCGCATTTCTGATTGGAGCTTACTGGCAGAAAAAACATAAAATTCTCCTAAACTCATCTAAACTTTATACAAAAAATGCTCTATATGAACGTTTTTTACTCCAAAGAGAACAGACTTTTTTTAAGCCCAGTGTGCTTGGAGCCTACTGTCCTGTATACACGATAGGAATTTCCAACAACAAAATCCATGGATTTTTTTCCGAAGGATGTTGGCTCAAACTTGTCTTGCATACACACGGTCACACAAATGTTGTTGGAAATTCCGAACGTCAAGAACGTGGGTGACGTACAAGACGTAGGATGAGCCGAGAAAAATGAAATTCAATAGCCAGTGCGGCTCTTCTACTTAATTCCGAGCATGCGTGGCATTTTGTGCATCAGAATTGTGTACACACGCTCGGAATTTCCGACAACAAGTTTTGTTGTTGAAAAATTTGAGAACCTACTCTCAAACATTTGTTGGTGGAAATTCCGACAACAAATGTTCTATGGAGCATACACACGATCGGAATTTCCGACAACAAGCTCACATCGAACATTTCCCATTGGAAAATCCAATCATGTGTACGAGGCATTAGGGTGTCTACTTTATGAAAATGGGTCATTTGGGGGGTTTGTGCTATATTGCCATTTCAGGGCATCTGAAACTGTGATATGTAGTCAGGAAGTGAAATTAGGAAACTGCCCCTTAAAAGCTTGAATGTGGTCATTGATTTTCAGCTCCTATATCTGGCTAGGCTCCCAAAAAGTCTCACACATGTGGTATCCCAATACTCTGAAGAAGCAGCAGAATGTATTTTGGGGTGTAATTCCCATGGTGTGTGTGGGAAATATCTAATTAAAGTTATAATTTTGTGTAATTTTTTTTTTCTTAAATAGGATTTTTATTACAGCTTACCTGTAAAATCCTTTTCTTGGAGTACATCATGGGACACAGCGCCTTAAGTAATAATTGAATGAGTTATAGGTCACCTTCAGGTGATGGACACTGGTATACCCAATCCAAGAATTTGACTCCCTATATAACCCCTCCTCCTTCCGGGAGCACATCAGTGTTTGTAGAAAAGCAATATAATTAAAAAAAAGAGGGGAGAGGCCTCTGTGTCCCATTATGTACTCCAAGAAAATGATTTTACAGGTAAGCTGTAATAAAAATCCTATTTTCTTTATCGTATATCATGGGACACAGAGCCTTAAGTAATTACTTAATGGGACGTCCCATAGCAATGTTACTTGAGGGGAGGGAGACACAACCCAGTGGTTACACCCAGACTTGAGGACCTATGCTGCTGCTTGCAGCACACTGTGCCAGAAGGTGATATCCTCATGCCTCCTTAAAATTTTGTGAATGTATGCACTGAAGACCAAGTTGCGGCCTTACAGATCTGAGCCATGGAGGTCTGATGACACACTGCCCCAGAAGCACTAACCGCCCTAGTAGAATGCGGCTTAACTTGAAAAGGGGGAATCTTACCCCTTAAATCATAAGTTTGAATTATCACTTGCCTAATCCACTTAGTGACAGTGGATTTTGACGCTGCCTGTCCCTTCTTAGGCCCCTTTGGCAGAATAAATAAGACATCCATCTTAAGAATCTGAGCAGTTGCCTTTAAATAGATTTTCACTGCTCTCATCACATCAAGACAATGTAGCGACTTCTCTTTCCTCAAATATGGTTTTGGAAAAAACAATGGCAGGTCAATATCTTGGTTCAGGTGCAGAGCAGACCCGAGAGCCGCAAAGATACACAAGACTCTGTATCTCTGCGGCGCCATTTTTAACTTCAAGACTGTAATGACAACAAGGCTGCAAATGACACTGACAAGGCTGCATTGATATGCATTTAAATGTAAAGGTTTTTTTTCCTCAAACTTCCCTCCTAAACTTTGGATGCGAGTTATACGCCGATGCGTGTTATACGGTAATGTATAGCAGGTAGGGCCCGAAAGTGACTCGAGCCCAGGGGCCTTAACCCCCCTAAGTCCTGCCCTGGTTGTATTGGTACAAATGGCTGTTTTTGTAACACAGACAAAACTAAGTTCAAGTCCCATGGGTTCAAGGGAGGTTTGACCAGCGGAATAAGCCACATCACCCCTTGTATAAAACCCCAGACAAAAGAATGAGTAGCAGGTGGTCTTTGAAATGAAACCGATAAATCTGAGACATGGCCTTTAATAGTACTCAAGACCAATTTAATTTCTACCCCTATTTGTAGAAAGGCAAGAATTGTTCCTATGATATATCTCCGAGGGTGCCAACCCTTGGATTCACACCAAGGAAACATAAGCCCTCCAGACTCTATAGTTCCGGAAGCTGACTTCCTTGCACTAATCAGGGTAGAGATAACTGACCTGGAAAGCCCATGTTTCTTCAGAATGTGGGTTTCAATAGCAAAGCCGTTAAATTTAGAGACCTTAAGGAAGGATGGAATATGGGTCCCTATGAGAGCAGATCTGGCCATAGTGGGAGGGACCATGGGCCCTCCACTGCCATCTTTACGATTTCTGCATACCATGACCTTCTGGGCAATGCTGGTGCCACCAGAATTACCGGCTTTCTTTCCAGCTTGATCCTGCAAAGAAGTTGAGGCAGCAACTGAATAGGGGGGAATGCATAGATCAGTGAGAACTTATCCCATGGGGTCACCAACGCATCCGCTCCACATGCGAATGGATCCCTTGTTCTGGCAACAAAGTTGACTAACTTCATGTTAGCCATCTTTGGCGAACAGCCCAAAACATGTCGGGGTGAAGAGACCATTCCCCTGGGAATAACTGCTGGTGACTCAAGTAGTCCGCCTGCCAATTCTCTACTCCCAGAATGAAGACTGCCAATAGGCACGGAACATTCCTTTCTGCCCAAGTTAGAATGTGCTGAGAGACTTTCGGTGCCCCCTTGGTGATTGATATAGGCCACAGCTGCGTCATTGTCGGATTGAATCCTGACAGGACAATCCTGTAACCTGAAAGTCCAGGCCTTTAGAGCCAGATGTACTGCCTGAATCTCTAGGATTTTGATGGACAAGGTTCTTTTTGGTTCCCTGGACAGTTGTCTTTTCTAGTACTGCTCCCTAGTCTGAAAGGCTGGCATCCATCATTACCACTTTCCAGATGACTGGTCTGAAGGATTTTCCTTTCAGCAGATTCTGGGTTAGTAACCACCAAGTGAGGCTTTTGCCGCGTACACACGAGCGGACTTTTCAACATCCAAAGTCCGACGGACTGAGTCCGTCAGACTATTCGATCGTGTGTGGGCTGCAACGGACTTTTGACTCGCCAAAGTCCGAAGGACTTTAGAATATGGAACATGCTTCAAATTTTTCCGAAGGAACTCCGCCGGACCCGGTCCCTTCGAAAAATTCGCTCGTGTGTATGCTACTCCGACGGACTAAAACCGACGCTAGGGCAGCTATTGGCTACTGGCTATGAACTTCCTTATTCGAATCCAGTCGTACGTCATCACGTTCGAATCCGTCGGAGTTTAGTGTGATCGTGTGTGGCCAAGTCCGCTCAGCCGAAAAGTCTGTCAGAACTCCGTCGGAATTCCAGCAGAACTCCGACGGAACTCCTTCGGAAGTCTGTCGGACATAAGTCCTCTCATGTGTACGGGGCTTTTGGGACACTCTTGGGGACAGCTGCATTGGCAAGTCTAAAGCTTGAATTGTTTTGTTACAAGCAGACATGATATTGTTTTGCAACAGTCTTGAATTAAACTGGGCATAGGGAACTGCGTTGAATGAAGCCACCATGGTTCCTAGTAACCTCATGCAAAGGCAAATGGAGGAATTGCCATTTGACCTGACCATCTGCACCAACTCTCTTATGGAGTTGATCTTTGACTGAGGCAAGAACACCTTTTCCTGGGCTGTGTCAATGATCAGACCCAAGTACTCCAGCCTTTTAGGTTGTATTATGGAAGATTTCTCTAGGTTGAGAATCCAATCCAACTTTTCAGATAGTTGGTCGTAGTGCATACGCTTTGCTCCAAATGAGCCACCGACTGATCTATTAGTAATAGATCGTCTAGGTACGCTATGACTGTTATGCCCTTAACCTGGCTAGAGGTGGCGCCAGCACTCTTGTGAACACCCGGGGTGCTATGGCTAGCCCAAAGGGCAGGGCTACAAACTGAAAATGCTGCTGTTTTAATTTGAACCGCAGAAACCTTTTGGTGAGCGGGAATATATAGGGACATGCAGATATGCATCCTTGATATCAATTGATGCCAGAAGTTCTCCTCCTTGAAGGATAGAAACTACTGACCTGATCGTCTCCATGCGAAAGGAGCAGAACTTCAGGAACTGATTTTGACTTTTTAGATCTAGAATGGGTCTGACATCTCCATTTGGTTTCGGTACCATAAAAAAGTTTGAATAAAATCCCAAACCTTGCTCTTTTGTGGGGATCTGTATGATCACCTCTTGAGATATTAATCAATATAGTGCCTGAATCAGAGATTTTCTTTTCTCTGGATCTTTGGGATTGCTTGACCTCAGGAAGCGAGACGGTGGAAAGTCCCGAAATTCAAGCTTGTATGCCAGCGTTACCATGGAGATGACCCATCTTCTTTCTTCTTTTCCAGACTTCTGAAAACTGCAGAAGTATCCCCCCACCTTGGTGAGGGGGTTTGCCTCTTCATGATGAGGCTTTAGGATTCTGGCTCGCAGGTTTCCGACCCTAGGACTTCTTTTGAGCCTGGGTCTGAGATTTTCCTATAGAGTCTGATGGCAGAGGGCCCCTGCCTAGAGACGGCAGCCCCTGGCATAGGGGGAAAGGGCACGTTTTAATATAGGGCATAGGGATGAGCTTCGTGTTCGGGCGTTCGGTGAAATCCGAACTCTTGGTCCGTTCGCGTCAAAATTCGTATGGCGCGCGCGGACCACAATGCACTGCGATGGCGCAGTGCATTGCTGGCTCATGATTGGCCAAGCATGCACTGTGACCCCGCATGCTTGGCCAATCGCAGCGCCAGCAGCGAGGAGAGCCCTGATTGGCCACAGGCATCCTGCCTGTGGCCAATCATAGCTCAGGCTGTGTAGTGCACGCCCCACACTATATAAGGCCGCCTTTGAGGCGGCCTCGTGTAGTGTGTTGGCATCTGAAGCAGTGGGTGTTCTGTGTACCTTCAACACAGTTACACACCAATCGTTTTTGGCCGATTTCCTATCTTGCTCTTGTGTAGTGGTTATTGTCTGTGCCCTGACCGCAGTATACACCACTACACTATATTCACCTCACCTATATAGCTAGCTAGTGATCTATCTTTAACCACTTAACAACCGCCCATTGCTGATTAACGGCTTCAGGGCGGTTGTTTAACTCTGAGAGGCCGTTAATTAGCGGCCTCCCAGAATTCTGCTCTCGCGCGCCCCCTGGGGCGCGCACTCGAGAGCATCCGTGACATCCACAGGACCCGGCGCATCACGGATCACGGTAAACGGCCGCTCGTCGCGGCCGTTTACCACGTGATCGCTCCGTCAAATGACGGAGTGATCACTTGGAAACAAACCGGCGTCATGTTATGACGCCGGTTCCTCCCTCCCCTCTCTGTACTGATCGGTACAGCGGAGGGGAAAGAGATCGGTGTCAGCAGCGATGTGGGCTGCATCTGCAGTGCCCACATCGCTGCTCACCGAATTTAACCCCTCAATTCCCTGCCAATACTCTGCAATACCAGTGCATACTCTGCAGTACCCTGCCATTACTCTGCAGTACCCCCCATTACTCTGCAGTACCCTGCCTTTACTCTGCAGTACCCCCCATTACTCTGCAGTAACCCCCATTACTCTGCAGTACCCTGCCATTACTCTGCAGTACCCCCCAATACTCTGCAGTACCCGCCATTACTCTGCAGTACCCCGCCATTACTCTGCAGTGCAGTACCCTGCCATTACTCTGCAGTACCCCGCCATTACTCTGCAGTGCAGTACCCTGCCATTACTCTGCAGTACCCTGCCATTACTCTGCAGTACCCTGCCTTTACTCTGCAGTACCCTGCCATTACTCTGTAGTACTCCCCAATACTCTGCAGTACCCTGCTATTACTCTGTAGTACCCCGCCAATACCCCGCCAATACTCTGCAATACCCTGCCATAAATTGCCATACCCAGCCATACTCGGTGATACCCTGAAATACCCAGCCATAGACGCCCCCCACCCCTCACCGCCCTCCGATGCTTCTACCAACTCGCCAGTACGATCAAAGCCAGAATCTTTTTTTTATTTTTTATTTCAGGCTTCCCAGCCTAGAGGTGAGATGTGGGGTCATATTGACCCCCAGATTTCACTGTAAAGAGGACCTGTCACCCCATATTCCTATTACAAGGGATGTTTACATTTCTTGTAATAGGAATAAAAGTGATCAAAAATATATTTTTGGGGAAAAAAATGTCAAACTAAAATAAATAAAGTAAAATGAACAATAAAAAAATAAATAAAAAAATTAAAGTGCCCATGTCCCCATGTGCTCGCATGCAGAAGCGAACGCATGCGTAAGCCCCGCCCACATATGAAAACGGTGTTCAAACCACACATGTGAGGTATCGCCGAGAACGTTAGAGCGAGAGCAATAATTCTAGTCCTAGACCTCCTCTGCAACTCAAAACATGTAACCAGTAAAAAAAAATTTATGAAGAAAAAATTACTAATTTGCTAAATTTTATAACAGAAACAAAGAAAAATTCATTTTTTCGCAGAATTTCCGGTCTTTTTTCTTTTATAGCACAAAAAATAAAAAAAACTGAGAGGTGATTAAATACCACCAAAAGAAAGCTCTATTAGTGTGACTGAGTAATTGTCATTCAAAATGTGAGGGCACCGAAAGCTGAAAATTGGTCTGGTTATTAAGGGTGTTTAAGTGCCCAGTGGTCAAGTGGTTAATAATAGAGCTTGCAGTCAGTAGTGTTAGGAGATAGTGCGTGCTGTCTGCGTGCTCTGTACCCAGTACACACCGCTATAATATAGGGCAGGCCCCTACTTTCAAACATCCAACTTACAAACATCTCCTACTTGCAAACGGAAGGAGACAGCAGCAAGTGAGATGAAAAAAGACGGATGGCAAAACAAATTATACAGGGGTGATAACCCTTCCCTATGTTTTCCAAAAAGCTTAAAAATAGTTTTTTTGACTGGAGCTACACTTTAAAAATGTACCAGTTGAAAATTACAAACAGATTCAACTTAACACAACAAACCTACACAGTCCCTATCTTGTTTGCACCGCCTGTATACTGCTGTTCTGAGTATATAGGGCCTGGGGGCCACACGCATTTCCTTTTTTTAATATGGGTACAGGGTTCCCCTTAATATGCGTACAAGACCCAAATAGGCTGGTAATGGGCAGGGAGGGCTACCCATGCCATTTTTCTGAATTATTTTCAACCATATTGCAGGAACCAGATATAACATTAAAACCGCAAGCAGTTTTAAATGGTGTTATTTCCGTTAAATGTCATTTTGTGCAGGGACTGTTCTAAACAGGGGAAACACGTGGCACTTCACAGGCATACTACAGACACCCCCCAGGCACCATATTTAAAGGAATATTTCACTTTTTTTTTTTCACTTTAATCGTCATTAAAATCAGTGCTCCCGCCAAAACGGCCGTTTTTAAAACTTTTTTTTGCATTGACCCATGTCCCCTGGGGCAGGAGCCAGGTCCCCAAACCCTTTTTAGGACAGTATCTTGCATATTAGCCGTTAAAATTAGCAATTTCCATTTCGAACGTTCGAGACCCATAGACTTCAATGGGGTTCTAACGTTCGTAACGAACATGGGTGCCGTTCGCAAGTTCTGGTGCGAACCGAACTGGGGGGTGTTCGGCTCATCCCTAATAGGGCATTTATACTTTCTTTTGACTGGCAAAAGAGTACTTTTCCCACTAGAAATTGTTTGGATATATTTGTCCAAGTCTTCTCCAAATAGTCGCTCCACATGAAAAGGGAGCCCAGTTAGGAGGGCTTTACATGGTGCTTCAGCTGACCAAATCTTTTAACCACAGGATTCTATGCATATGCACAAGCATAAGTGTAAGGCGGGACACCTGGTGAATAGAATCTTTGATAGCAGTCCAGTTTTGTAACCCCAGCATGTGCACGTGCACAGCCTAGTGTGTAATCCCAGCATGTGCATGTGCCCAGTCCAGTTTTGTAACCAAAGTGTGTGCGCAAGCGCAGACCACAGTGTAACCCGAGCATGTGCACGTGTGCAGACCGGGGTATAACCTGAGTGTGTGTGCACAGACCAGGGTGTAATGCAAGCACATGCGCAGACCACAATGTAACCCGAGCACGTGAGCAGACCAGGGTGTAACCTGAGCATGTTCACGTGCGCAGTCCCGTTTTGTAACCCTATCATGTACACGTGAGCAGCCTAGTGTGTAATCCCATCATTTGAACGTGTGCAGTCCTGTTTTGTAAACTGAGCGCGTGCACATGCGCAGTCCAGTTGTGTAACCCGATCGTGTGCACATGCACAGACAAGGGTTTAACCAAAGCACGTGAATGTGCACAGAACAGGGTATAACCTGAGCGTGTGCACATGCATAGACCAGGGTTTAACCTGAGCACGTGCACAGTTCAGTTTTGGAACCCAATCATGCGCACGTGCGCAGACCAGGGTGTAACCCGAATGTGCGTAGACCAGTTTGTAACCTGAGCGCGTGCATGTGCGCAGACCCGTGTATAAACCGAGCATGTGCACAGACCAGGGTGTAACAGAAGCATGTGAGCAGAACAGGGTGTAACCTGAGCACGTGAGCAGACCAGGGTGTAAAACAAGCGTGCACAGACCAGGGAGTAACCCAAGCATGTGCATAGCCCAGTGTATAATCCCAGGCATATGCACGTGCGCAGCTCAGTGTACAATTCCAGGCATGTGCACGTTTGCAGCCCACTGTATAATCCTAGGCATGTGCACAGCCCAGTGTAAAATCCCAGGCATATGCATAGCCCAATGTATAATACCAGGCATGTGCATGTGCGCAGCCCAGTGTATAATCCCAGGCATTTGCACGTGCGCAGATCAGTGTACAATCCCAGGCATGTGCATGTTTGCAGCCCACTGTATAATCCCAGGCATGTGCACAGCCCACTGTATAATCCCAAGCATGTGCATAGCCCAGTGTATAATACCAGGCATGTGCACATGCGCAGCCCAGTGTATAATCCCAGGCATATGCACGTCCGCAGCCCAGTGTATAATCCCAGGCATATGCACGTCCGCAGCCCAGTGTATAATCCCAGGCATATGCACATATGTAGTCCAGTGTATAACTCCAGCATGTGCAGACCAGTGTATAATCTCGGCATGTGCGCATGCACAGGAGTTATACTATCTTTGTGCCAGCAAATACAGAAGGCAGAAGATTGAGGGTAGATGATGGCAGCAGCTGCAATGGAGCAACAAGTTTGGAAGGCAAGCCTGTCGCAAATATGCCCTGGCAACAGTTCCTAGGGGCCCCAAGTAGTAAAGCTTTGCTTTTAAGAAAACCAGAGGTCTCCGTTGCCTGGTTGCTTGCTTACAGCTCAAAAATATGACCTGGAGCAAGTGCAGAGATCAATAAAACATCCGTATGCTGTACTTGTTCAGCAACTTAGTACTGAAGACTAGTGATGGCCGAACAGTTCGCCCGGTGGTCGTTTTGCGGCGAATTTCGGCTGTTCGAGGTCCGCCCGTTCGGCGGACTATTGGCGCCGTTCGCCCGGTGGACTTCCGCGTTTACTGTGTAAAAGAACTTTGACCTATGATGACACATCCATCATGGGGTAAAGGACAGCCAATTGAGACATTACAGCACATGGACACTTGGACATTCCCCCTAAACTATAAATACACCCGATCCGGCGGACATTTTACATTCTTTCTTCTGTCACTATAGGGAGAGGTTGCTGTGTGGAGCAGGGAGAGATTACAGTGACCCAAATCACTAGCTATTTGGTACACAAAAGTTCTTTTCAGGACTGGTATAGATGTTAGGTGTAGTTCAGGATAGGCAGTGCTGTGCTAGTGATTGTTGCAGCAGCCTGAGTGTCTTTTGTCAGTTTAGAGAAAGGGACAGGACGGTGTGTGCTGCTGTAGGGACAGCCAGATTAGTCATCATCATTAGCTGTTACTATCAGGTCCACAAAAGTGCTATTCCAGTAACCAGTTATTGTTCCAGCAGCCTCTGTTTTGTCAGTTTATATAGGGACAGGCAGGAAGCAGTGTGTCAGACAGTGAGGGTCAGTTTAAAGACTTGCTGTTACTATTAGTTCCACAAAGGTTCTTTTCAGGACTGGTATCAGTGGTATGGTAATAGGCTTGTACACGTATAATATTCTTTCTTCCAAATATAGAAAGAATATTATACTTGACTGCTGCCCTTCTGCTGCAGTCTGCTAATCATTCACAACTCACTTGTTCCACAAAGCTCTTTATCAGGACTGGTAACTTGGTCTGTCTAGGGTGCTACAGTACATAGGGTTGAGTGAGGTACAGTCTGCTATTCTATAAGGACTGGTATCGGTCCACAATACATAGGGTTGAGGTGCACTACTGCTGACCGCTGCCCTATACTGCAGCAGTCCTTCATCGGTATAGGGACTGAGAGTTTTGTCACGGGGTCATTTAAAAAATGACAGGCAGAGGAAGAGGCAGGCCCTTCCGCAGGGGTGGTATACAAGGGTGGGTCATATTTCTACTGGGGCTGCTTATTATGAGGGGCTCCCACCATCCTTGTGCTGTGCTGACTTCCTCCTGGGCCTGCTTATTATGAGGGGCTCCCACCATCCCTGTGCTATGCTGACATCCTCCTGGGGCTGCTTATTATGAGGGGCTCACACCATCCCTGTGCTATGCTGACATCCTCCTGGGGCTGCTTATTATGAGGGGCTCACACCATCCCTGTGCTATGCTGACATCCTCCTGGGGCTGCTTATTATGAGGGGCTCACACCATCCCTGTGCTATGCTCATTATGAGGGGCTCCCACCATCCCTGTGCTATGCTCATTATGAGGGGCTCCCACCATCCCTGTGCTATGCTCATTATGAGGTGCTCCCACCATCCCTGTGCTATGCTCATTATGAGGGGCTCCCACCATCCCTGTGCTATGCTGACTTCCTCCTGGGGCTGCTTACGGTGCAGGTGTCAGTGATGTATATCACGGTGCTGATGTCAGTACTCTCTATCACGGTGCTGCTGTCAGTGCTGTATATCACGGTGCTGGTGTGAGTGCTTTATGTCACGCTGCTGATGTCAGTGCTCTCTATCACGGTGCTGCTGTCAGTGCTGTATATCACGGCGCTGGTGTGAGTGCTTTATGTCACGCTGCTGATGTCAGTGCTCTCTATCACGGTTCTGCTGTCAGTGCTGTATATAACGGTGCTGGTGTTAGTGCTTTATGTCACGCTGCTGATGTCAGTGCTCTCTATCACGGTGCTGGTGTCAGATGACTCTATCACGGTGCAGGTGTCATTGCTGTATGTCACGCTGCTGGTGATCATCTCCTGCACCCTCTTCTTTGCCTACCCTGGTCCCTGACCTTCCCTCTTCTCCATTGCCTTCATGCGCTCCACAGTCCTGAATTGTCACAACAATTTCCCATATAAAAAAAGAATGCTTGTAGTTGTCGATCCCAGATTCACCTCATACATGTGTTATGTCATTGGCCATGTGGTGGGACTATGTTTGCACAGCTATTAATTATTTTGTGGCTGCAAATTTGACCTGTAGGTTTGCGAAGTTCGCCTCCCATTGAAGTCAATGGGGCCCGCCGCGAACGTTCCGGTTCGCGAACTATCGGCCGCGTTCGCGAAAAGTCCCGTCGGAAGTTCGTCCATCACTATTGAAGACATTGCCTCAGCATTGCAGCAAGGCAACCAGCATTTTAATGGGAGGTAGAAAATGGCAGACTTCACACTACTCATTACAGGTTCTAAAATGCCAGTTGACTGACTGCCAAGCTGAGCCCCATACTTAATAAATAAGTCACTGCCCTAGAAGCAGTGCCGGGACAAGATCTTCCAGTGCCCAGGGCAAAAATGCCAAAGGGTGCCCTCCTTCATTATGTGCGAGTTTATGAGGAGGAGGGGGGGAGAGAGCACAGCCCGCACCTCCTCCCGGCTCTCTCCTCCTCTCCTTGCCGCTCCCAGTGCTGAGCTGACAGAAGTAGTGATGCAGCTGTCACTACTCCTGTCAGCCTTATAGTAGAAGGAACTTGCGGCACCCCCCATCCATACAATACACGCTGCACCCAGGGCAGCCCCTTCTGCCCACCACTTGCCCCGGCCCTGCGTAGAAGTAGTGGGAAGATAAGGCATTATGACTTTTCAGATCTGCAAATGATTCCAGCTGTCATTTTTAGAAAATCAGAAATGGCAACACCCACATTGGTCTACTTACAGGTAAGAAAGATAAGTTTGTGTTTTTACATAATGAAAGAATATATAAAAAAAACTTGTGTAATTTATTTTCAGCTTTTCAAACTTGGTGGGTCCATTTTAAAGGGGACCCCTCTCTGCAATAAAAAGACATCAATGTATAATACATTACATAAAAACAAATACACTTACCTGCACCGATCAGCCATAACATTATGACCAGGTAACGTGAATAACACTGATTATCTTGTTACAATGGCACCTGAAAGTGGGTGGGATATAACAAGCAGCAAGTAAACATGTTGTCTCTGAAGTTGAAAATGTGTTGAAAGCAGAAAAAATGGACAAGCATAAGGATTTGAGTGACTTTGAGAAGGGCCAAATTGTAATGTCTAGATGACTGGGTCAGAGTAACTCCAAAACTGCAGCTCTTGTTTGATGTTCCCGATCTGCAGTAGTCAGGACCGACCAAAAGTGGTCCAAGGAAGGAAAACCGGTGAACTGGCAACATCTGATGGAGGTGGGAAGGCTCATTGATAATGGTGGGAAGGGAAGGCTCATTGATGGAGGTGGGAGATGGAAAGTTCATTGATGGAGGTGGGGAGGGAAAGCTCATTGATGGAGGTGGAGAGGGAAGGCTCATTGATGGAGGTGGGGAGGGAAGAATCATTGATGGAGGTGGGGAGGGAAGGCTCATTGATGGAGGTGGGTGGGGGCTCATTGATAATGGTGGGAAGGGAAGGCTCATTGATGGAGGTGGGGAGGGAAGCTCATTGATGGAGGTGGAGAGGGAAGGCTCAGTGATGGAGGTGGGGAGGGAAGGCTCATTGATGGAGGTGGGAGGGAAGGCTCATTGATGGAGGTGGATGGGGGCTCATTGGTGGAGGTAAGGAGGGAAGGCTCATTGCTGGAGGTGGGGAGGGTAGGCTCATTGATGGAGGTGGGGAGGGGAGACTCATTGATGGAGGTGGGGAGGGGAGACTCATTGATGGAGGTGGGGAGGGGAGACTCATTGATGGAGGTGGGGGGGGCTCATTGGTGGAGGTGAGGAGGGAAGGCTCATTGATGGCGGGGGGAGGGAAGGCTCATTGATGGAGTTGGGGAGGGGAGACTCATCGATGGAGGTGGGGAGGGGAGACTCATCGATGGAGGTGGGGGGGGGGCTCATTGATGGAGGTGGGGAGGGAAAGCTCATTGATGGAGGCGGGGAGGGGAGACTCATTGATGGAGGCGGGGAGGGGAGACTCATTGATGGAGGTGAGGAGGGAAGGCTCATTTATGGAGGTGGGAGGGAAGGCTCAGCGATGGAGGTGGGGAGGGAAGACTCAGTGATGGAGGTGGGGAAGGAAGGCTCAGTGATAGAGGTGGGGAGGGAAAGCTCAGTGATGGAGGTGGGGGGAGGGAAGGCTCATTGATGGAGGTGGGGGAGGGAAGGCTCATTGATGGAGGTGGGGAGGGAAGGCTCATTGATGGAGGTGGGGAGGGAAGGCTCATTGGTGGAGGTAGGGAGGAGAGACTCATTGGTGGAGGTGGGGAGGAGAGACTCATTGGTGGAGGTGGGGTGGAGAGACTCATTGGTGGAGGTGAGGAGGGAAGGCTCATTAATGGAGGTGGGGAGGGAAGGCTCAGTGATGGAGGTGGGCAGGGAAGGCTCATTGATGGAGGTGGGCCTGTGTAGTCTGATCCAATAGAAGGGCTACTGGAGGTCAAGTTGCTAAAAAAGTGAATACTGGTTCTGATAGAAAGGTGTCAGAACACACAGAGCATCACAGGTGGTTGTGTATGGGGCTGTGTAGCCGCAGACCGGTCAGGGTGTCTAAGCTGACCCCGTGTCCACAGCCAAAAGCACCTACAATGGGCACAGGAGCATCAGAACTGGACCATGGAGCAATGGAAGAAGGTGGCCTGGTCTGATGAATTCAAGAATGTTTTGAAGATTAACACAAGGTGTTGACTTGGCCTCCAAATTCTCCAGATCGTGTCTGGAGGGGTGTGCTGGAAAAACAAGTCTGATCCATGTAGGCCCCACCTCACAACTTACAGGACGTCAAGGATCTGCTACTGACAGCTTGGTGCCACATACCACAGCGTACCTTCAGAGGTCCATGCCTTGACAGGTAGTCACAATGTTATGGCTGATTGCTTTTATGTCCACGCTTGCTTTCCTTCTTGTGGATCCCTTTTAAGGCTGCTTCTGTACCATTTTGAAACGTATATTGTCCTGTGCATGCGTGACGTAGAAAACATGATATCATGCATCTCCATCTCATGCATGCGCAGCACAACAGTACACGCATCTGTATTTACCAAAAAAAATAAATATATATATATTTTGCAATGAAATCTCATGGAAAAAGATTTCTATTTATTTATTTCATAATTTTTTTTCAGCAAATGAGTTGAACGTCATATGCACATATGCGAGATGAAGCACTTGACATTGTGTGCGTTGTCAGAATACTGTGAGATCTTGCAGCTTAGGAACAGGATTTCCGTGAAGGCACATAAAGTGATTGTAAACCTCAGACATGAAATATGAGGGTGGAGGAGGGGCAGATAACTTGTTTTGAAAGGTACCCACTCCTGGCTGATCTCACCGCAGTGAACTCACCCAGGAGTCTGCCCCCCCACACCCTCCTTTCCCTGCTACTAGGCCATTCGCAAAATGGCTGGGGTGAGGACACCGCTGGATTTCTGGACAGGCAAGTGCCCTAAAAGTTAGCAGCTACAATACTTGTATAGCTGCTGACGTTTAATTTTGTTTGAAGGACCCCGGAGCTCCACTTTAACCACATATAGTAAGCCAATTTTTCCTCTTGTGGGACTTTGAGAGGCGAGAGTCTCCAAAATTGTATCAAAATATACATTTTAATAGAAATGTTAAAAAGTGAAAGACAATAAGAACATATGGATGCACAATTACTAATAAATGACGTACAGAAAATCCCGACGCGTTTCAATGTTATTAAAGGGTAAAACCTCTTCTTCAGCCTGTGATAGCAACCGTGCTATCACAGGCATCAGCCTGACCGTGCTGCTGCATATCTATACACAGACACACCTGGCTACCGAGCACGTCCCTGTTTATTCAGTGATGTATACAAACACAATAGGAATCGTAACACCACACTAATAAATCCCGAGTAGTGAAACTGAAACCAGAAAATCCCGACGCGTTTCAAGGTTATTAAAGGGTAAAACCTCTTCTTCAGGGGCTGATAGCGTAGTATATCCTCATCGTATAGTGTTGTACATCACTGTTCAAGAGGCATCCAGCGTGATAAAAATTGGAAGGGGATAAGAGTTTGCCTGCAGGGATCAGATCCGTAAGCCAGTACAAGATGTCAGGGGAGTACCACGGACTCGGCAATCCAGCTAGGCACAGAGAGCGTATCCTAGCCACATATGTTACACCCAATGGAGTGTACCCAAATTGATTCTATGATCTGCTATTGCACAGTATACAAGTAGTGTTAGATAAGTGGCTATCCGTCCCACGGTTTAGGGCACAATGAAACTGGCTGAAGGCTGAAGAAGAGGTTTTACCCTTTAACCACTTCAGCCACGGACCATTTTGCTGGTCAAAGACCAGACCACTTTTTGCTATTCGGCACTGCGTCGCTTTAACTGACAATTGCGCGGTCGTGCGACGTGGCTCCCAAACAAAATTGACGCCCTTTTTTTCCCCACAAATAGAGCTTTCTTTTGGTGGTATTTGATCACCTCTGCGTTTTTTATTTTTTGCGCTATAAACAAAAATAGAGCGAAAATTTTGAAAAAAAAAACGCATTATTTTTTACTTTTTATTATAATAAATATCCCCCAAAAATATAGAAAAAACATTTTTCTCCCTCAGTTTAGGCCGATACGTATTCTTCTACATATTTTTGGTTAAAAAAAAAAAAAAAATCGCAATAAGCGATTATTGATTGGTTTGTGCAAAAGTTATAGCGTTTACAAAATAGGGGATAGTTTTATGGCATTTTTATTAATAATTTTTTTTTTTTACTAGTAATGGCGGCGATCACCGACTTTTATTGTGACTGCGACATTATGGCGGACACATCGGACATTTTTGACACATTTTTGGGACCATTGTCATTTATACAGCGATCACTGCTATATAAATGCAATGATTCCTGTGTAAATGACACTGGCAGTGAAGGGGTTAACCAGTGGGTGGCAGTGTAGGGTGTGTTACTAACTGTGGGGGGCTGGGCTTTCATTTAGTGAACACTGATCTCTGCTCCAATCACATGGAGCAGAGATCAGCGTCACTAGTTGCTAGGCAGAACGGGGAGATGCTGTTTACAACGGAATCTCTCAGTTCAGCCGCCCCGTGAGACGATCGCGGGTATGCCCGCGGCGATCGAGTCCACAGGACCCGTGACCGGACTCACGGGGGTCCCAACCGGGGCGCTCGCGATGGCAGGGCGGCATTAAAGATTGGACGTACCTGTACGCCAATATGCCTGCCCATGCCTTTCTGCCGACGTACATCGGCGTGCACCGGTCGGGAACCGGTTAATAACCTTGAAACGCGTCAATTTTCTGGTTTCAGTTTCACTACTTAGGATTTATCAGGGTGGTGTTACGATTCCTATTGTGTTTGTGTATCAGGAATCTCCCTGATATTCTCAAACGCCGGCTTCTGAAGCACCGACAACACCAGGTTCAAATCCCACGGAGGACGCACCTGAGGGACTACATGTCGCACCCCCTGCACAAAGGTACTCACTAATGAGTGATACGCCAGGGTTCTTTGAATAAAAGACAGCCAGAGCTGAAATCTGCCCCTTGATGGTGCTCAACGCCAACCTCTGGTCTACACCTTGCTGAAGAAACAGCAGGATCCTGGATACAGAGAAGGAGCGCGGATGCCACCCTTTCTCCTCACATATGGAGATGTAGGCCTTCCAAGTAAGATGGTATATCTTCCTGGAAGAAGATTTCCGCGCCCTCAGCATAGTTGGAATCACCGAGTCCGAAAGACCCCGGTTCCTTAATACCTGGCTTTCAATAGCCAGGCTGTTAAAGCCAGCGATGGTAAAGCAGGGTGAAGGATTGGACCTTAAGATAGGAGGTCCTCTCTCAACGGCAGTCACCAGGGAGCGTCTGCCACCAGGTGCACCAGGTCTGCGTACCAGGCCAGCTGAGGCCAATCTGGGGCAATTAGGATTACTGTTTCAGCGGAGGAAAGGCAAAGAGCAGCTGGTACTGATCCCACAGAGCCACCAGCGCGTCTGACGCGTCTGCCCACGGATCTCTTGTTCTGGACACGAATCTCGGCACCTTCCGATTGAGCCGGGAGGCCAATAGATCCACATCTGGTGTGCCCCATTTCAGGCACAGCAGCCTGAATATCTGCGGATGCAACGCCCATTCTCCTGGGTTCAGCATCTGTCGACTCAGATAGTCCGCCTGCCAATTTTCCACCCCCAAGATGTAAAAGGCCGTCAGGGACGGAACGTGTCGCTCTGCCCACCAGAGTATGTGAGCGACCTCCCGAGCAGCAGCTGAGCTTCTTGTTCCCCTTGGTGATTTATGTACGCCACAGCCGTGGCGTTGTCTGACTGTATCCTGGTCGGACGCCCTTGAAGACACTTTGATCATGTGTGGAGGCACAGCCTGATCGCTCTCAATTCCAGCAGATTGATCGGCAACTTGGATTCTTCTGTCGACCAGAAGCCCTGGAGCCGACTGAATCCCCATCACTCCACCCCAGCCAGACAGACTGGAGCCCGTAGTGACCACCATCCATGTCAGAGGAAGGAACGATTTTCTGGCCTGAATCACCGGGGACATCAACCACCAGATCAGGGAGTCCCTGACTGGCTGGCTCACCTGGATCTGCCGATCCAAGGACAACAGAGATTTGTCCCATTTTGTCAACATCTCCTTCTGCAAGACTCTGGTGTGGAACTGGGCATAAGGTACTGCCTCGAAGGAGGCTACCATGAGCCCCAGCACCTGCATGCAAAAGCGGAGCGATGATCACTTGCGGTTCATCAGTAGTTTGACCGCAGATCTGAGAGTCAGCAATTTGTCTGAGGGAAGAAAAACCCTTGCTTCCCTGGAGTCCAATAGTAACCCCACGTATTCCAGGCGCTGAGTCGGTACCACCACCGACTTCTTTAGGTTCAACAGCCACCCAAATGCTTGCAGGGACTGCAAGGTGATTACCACGTCCTCCTCTAATTCTGAGGCAGAAGAAGCTCTCAGGAGGAGATAGTCTAGGTAACCCACGATCGCGATTCCGCGTTGTCTCAACGCCAATACTGGAGCCAGTACTTTGGTGAAGACTCGGGGGGCTGATGCCAGGCCAAAAGGAAGAGCCACAAACTGGTAGTGGGCTTCCCTGACTGCCAAACGCAGAAACTTTTGATGCCGAAGGCATATGGGTATGTGCAGGTAGGCATCCTGAATGTCCAGGGACACCAGGCAGTCCCCTTGATGGAGTGCAGCGACTACTGAGCGAACTGATTCCATTCTGAACCTCTGCACTTTTACAAAGTAATTGAGGACTTTTAGGTCCAATATTGGCCATACCCCTTCCTTCTTGGGGACCAAAAAACTGATTTGAATAGAACCCCTGGAAGCGTTCCAATTTCGGAACCGGTACAATCACCCCCTGATTCAGCAAGTCCCTCACCACCCCTAACAGCGCCTCCCGTCAAACCGGGGACACGGGTATGCTGGAAGGAAAGAATCTGTTTGGCGGCCAAGAGAGAAACTCTATCTTAGTATGATAACCGGGAGGTCCAACGGGCTGCAAACTCCCGAAGACGACCCCCCACCCGAGACATGGGTGGGGGCAAACCTTCATGCTGTAGCACTTTTGTTCGCAGGCTTGTTAGGCTTGCGGTTCCAGGGACGCTTCTGACCGTCCGTGGGCGTCCTGTCGGGCTGGGGACATTTTGCCGAAGCACCGGGCGGATGAAAAAGCCACTTGCAAGCGGAAAAGGAGGGCCCTTGCCTGCGGCGTGGGCTCCTTAGCCTTTCTGGCCTGTGGGAGTAGTGTACTCTTACCACCCGTGGCATTTTTAATAATGTCATCCAACGAGGCTCCAACGAGCCGTTCGCCAAGGAAGGGAAGATCCGTCAGGGCTTTCTTGGATACCTGGTCAGCAGACGAGCATTTCAGCCAAATGAGGCGCCTCAGCACCACGGCTGACACTGAGGCCCTGAATAGCAGGGGGAGAGTATCCAGGGCCGCGTCACAAACGTACTCAAGGCCTTGCACTAGTTGGTCTGCTAGTTCCATGCCAACAGGGGAGGCATTCTGCTCTCCCAATTCGCAGTGCAAAAGTTTTGCCCACTCAGTCAGTGTCTGCGACACCAGTGCAGATGCCACAACCGTAAACAAGGAACGAGCCACTGCTTCGGCCTTCCTGTCCGTGGGATCCTTGAATGCAGGTGTCCCCTCAACCGGGATCGTGGTTACTTTATTTAACCTAGATACTGGGGGGTCCACGACCAGAGGAGCTGACCACTTTTTGAGAAGGCTTTCCTCAAAGGGGTAACGCACCGCCAAATTTTTGGGGACTGAAAAGGTCCGTTGCGGGCGACCCCATTCCCTGTAGATGAATTTGTCAAAGTAAGTCAAATACGGGAACACCTTAGGTGAACGTGCTGGCTTGCGGGACCCAAAAGGGACCGGTACATCAGTAGAGGAATCCGCTGGCTCCTGAATCTTCAGGGTATCACGCACAGCTGTGATAAGTGCTCCAACAAGCGCCTTGTCGCGCCCGGACCCAGACGGGGAATCATCCTCACTGTTCAAACGGTCCTGGTCAGCCAAGTCTGATAGGTCAGAGCAGGGGTCTCCAGCCGCAGCAGGGCCTGAGTCTGCATCAGAGCTCTCCCCAGAGGACGGGGGGGGGGGGGCAGGGGCCTCTTACGTGCACCTTTCCTGCCACGTGCCACCTCTATCTTAGCAACATAGGAGTCCAGGACCGCCGTCAGGGTGTCCATGCGCACTGAGCTAACTGCAGGTGACCCGGTTGCTACAGCCTGGATTTCAAGAAACACCAGTTTCTGAAGCCATGCTGACCCTAGCCTGTCTGCCACCTGCAAGGGGACTTAGGACAGTGAAGGTCCCACCGTCCTGCTGCCGCCGCGTGGGGGGGTGGGGGGGTACTTAGCGCTAGACTCACCACCCTGGGGCGTTCTGCGAATGCCACTAGCAGTGCCTGCAGTCCCTAGGAGGTTCCCAGTTGCAGAGAGGAGAAAACTGTCAGCAGCAGCAGCTCCCACCAGCGGTGCAACAATCTGCAGAGCAGCTTCAGCGTTCTGCAATGAGCCATCCAGTGTCCTGCACACACACACACAGTGGATACAAGAAGCAGCAAGAGAAAGCACATGTAATGCTGCCACAAGAGGCCAGCGGTGAAAAAAGCGATCAGGCTTTAAGAAAATGGCCGCCAATGTAATCAATAGGAATTCTAAAGAAAATGGCCGCTGAAGCTCACCAGGGGAATTTATAGCTTTTCCAAATCCAAGATGGCTGCCGGAATAGCGCCATGTGGTGAGAGCAAAAAAAAAAAACGTGCTGCCTGCTAACAGTCAGAACAACCTCCATAAACATGTTTTGGGACCCCCAGACCTGGACCAGGACCAACGCCAGCCGCAGTCCCCCACAGGTGAGAAACAGCGAGACACACACACACACACACACACACACACACACACACACACACACACCGCAGTGCATGCAACCACCCCCCTCAGTGGGGGGGGGGGGAAGGAGGGGTGATAGGGACCTAGGAGAGAAGATAGGGAGGTGAGGTGACCCCAGAATCGACCCCCCAGGGAATGCCCAGCTGCTTACCCCACCGAAGCAGGGAGAGCCGTACTTACCAGTCCTGAAGAGCTGGGAGACATTCCATCACAGACCCACTCCTGCGCAGTTACAGGGTGGCTGCTGGCCTCTGTATACTGTGATCCAGACATCAGTAGACCGGTCATATGTATACCCCGGAGCATTGAAGCTCACCGACCACCTCTGGAGCTGAGGCATGTCGTGGCCTGCCAAGCCTTAGCTGGGCCTGCTCACGCTCGATGGCTGGACTGGGGAGACTACAAGGATATCATTAACCAGCCTGTCACCCAGCCAGCAGTTGATAGAAGATCTCAGGATCTTTCATCTTGCGCAAAAAGCAGCAAACCTGCAGCAAAAATATGGACCGAGAGGCCCGCAGGGTTTCCTAGGTCATTCTCCTTGCTAGACAAAATAAAAACGGAAGCTGCTAGGAGCAGTGGGAAGGGTTGATAGCAAGGGACCCGCCCCCCTGGGGCGCGATTAAAGTTCTGTGTATTGTGTAACAATTTTGCCTAGTTTCTCCTAATGGCAGGCTATACAACCCATTTAGTTACAGAGAGGAGCTGTGTCGGTCGGTGAATATAAGAGAAAAGGTATTTGCACCCACTTCCAGGCATAGACTCCTGCGGGAGTCTATGCCTCCCCAGCCCCCCCGCTGTCTGCTGGGAAACACATGGATTCCAGAGACAGCAGGGACCACCCGGATTGAGCAGCGCCACTCGTGCATGCACAGTAGGGAACCGGGAAGTGAAGCCGCAAATCTTCATTTCCTGATTCCCTTACCGAGGATGGCGGCGGGAGCACACGAGAGCCGAGTGACAGATCGGGTGCCGAAATCGCAGGCACCCTGGACAGGCAAGTGTCCATATTTTAAAAGTCAGCAGCTGCAGTATTTGTAGCTGCTGGCTTTAAAAAAATAAAAATACATTTCGGCAGACCGCCGCTTCTAAAAGTGATCCCGTGGTGAATCAGCCGCAGGGATCACTTTTATCTGAATGAGAATCGCTTAAGGGAAAATAAAATCTCAGGGTTGTGGTCTCTAGCTGCAGCCATAACGCTGGTATTAAAACTTCAAAGCAATGATGTAAAATCCCAGTTAGGAGGTCGGCAAGTGGTTAATCTTGACTATAGGGTTGTATCGCCACCTACAAGAGTAGAACACTAGGCCGAAAAGAACTCCGCACTATGGCTATGGGCAATCTTAGCTGGTATAAAACCCCTTCCCCAATATACGCAATCTAGTTTGTAACAAAGCGGTGTCAGAAGTACCCATTCCAGTAGTGGGATGGGTGCGGTTTCCATCAATGAACTTACGGTGAGCAACAAAAAAAAAAATTCTCTTACGTTCAGTGATGGACACAACTCTACCGAATCCCGACCATGGGGATGTCCCAAAGCAGTGTCTCAACGAGGGGTGGGCAAACCAAAAAGCAACTGGAGATATCAGGCAAACATGCCAACCACCCAAACAACCCCCAAAAAAAAGGGGGAAATAAGGAACCTGAAACTAGATTGTCTACAGTGGGGAGGGGGTTTTATACCAGAAGGGACAGCCCATAGGCAGTGAAAACTTCTTTTCAGCCTAGTGTCCTACTCCTGTCGGTGGCAATATAACCCTATGGTCATGAATCAGCAGAGCTGGGTCCATGAATGTATGGTGGGGACGGAAAGTATTCAGACCCCCTTAAATTTTTCACTCTTTGTTATATTGCAGCTAAAATCATTTAAGTTCATTTTTTTTCCTCATTAATGTACACGCAGCACCCCATATTGACAGAAAAAACACAGAATTGCTGACATTTTTGCAGATTTATTAAAAAAGAAATACTGAAATATCACATGCTCCTAAGTATTCAGACCCTTTGCTGTGACACTCATATGTTTAACTCAGGTGCTGTCCATATCTTCTGATCATCCTTGAGATGGTTCTACACCTTCATTTGAGTCCAGCTGTGTTTGATTATACTGACTGGACTTGATTAGGAAAGCCGCACACCTGTCTATATAAAGACCTTACAGCTCACAGTGCATGTCAGAGCAAATGAGAATTATGAGGTCAAAAGGAACTGCCTGAAGAGCTCAGAGACAGAATTGTGGCAAGGCACAGATCCAGCCAAGGTTACAAACATTTCTGCTGCACTTAAGGTTCCTATGAGCACAGTGGCCTCCATAATCCTTAAATAGAAGACGTTTGGGATGACCAGAACCCTTCCTAGACCTGGCCGTCCAGCCAAACTGAGCTATGGGGGGAGAAGAGCCTTGGTGAGAAAGGTAACCCAAAGATCACTGTGGCTGAGCTCCAGAGATGCAGTTGGGAGATGGGAGAAAGTTGTAGAAAGTCAACCATCACTGCAACTCTCCACCAGTTGGGGCTTTATGGCAGAGTGGCCTGACTGAAGCCTCTCCTCAGTGCAAGACACATGAAAGCCCACATGGAGTTTGCTAAAAAAAATAAAAATAAAAAAAAAAACCCTGAAGGACTCCAAGATGGTGAGAAATAAGATTCTCTGGTCTGATGAGACCAAGATAGAACTTGTTGGCCTTAATTCTAAGCGGTATGTGTGGAGAAAACCAGGCACTGCTCATCACCTGTCCAATACAGTCCCAACAGTGAAGCATGGTGGTGGCAGCATCATGCTGTGGGGATGTTTTTCAGCTGCAGGGACAGGACGACTGGTTGCAATCGAGGGAAAGATGAATTCGGCCAAGTACAGGGATATCCTGGACGAAAACCTTCTCCAGAGTGCTCAGGACCTCAGGCTGGGCCGAAGGTTTATCTTCTAACAAGACAATGACCCTAAGCACACAGCTAAAATAACGAAGGAGTGGCTTCACAACAACTTAGTGACTGTTCTTGAATGGCCCAGCCAGAGCCCTGACTTAAACCCAATTGAGCATCTCTGGAGAGACCTAAAAATGGCCGTCCACCAACGTTTACCATCCAACCCGACAGAACTGGAGAGGATCTGCAAGGAGGAATGGCAGAGGAGCCCCAAATCCAGGTGTGAAAAACTTGTTGCATCTTTCCCAAAAAGACTCATGGCTGTATTACATCAAAAGGGGGCTTCTACTAAACACTGAGCAAAGGGTCTGAATACTTAGGACCATGTGATATTTCAGTTTTTCTTTTTTAATAAATCTGCAAAAATGTCAGCAATTCTGTGTTTTTCTGTCAATATGGGGTGCTGTGTGTACATTAATGAGGAAAATAAATTACTTAAATGATTTTTAGCAAATGGCTGCAATATAACAAAGAGTGAAAAATTTAAAGAGGAAGTAAAACCTGATGAGTTTACTTCCTCTTTCATTTCCTGCAAAAGCAAAGCATAATGGACTGCTGTGCATCGCATAGTAGCCCATTATATGTCACTTACCTGACACAGGAGCCAGCGAAGTCGCCGCTGTCCCCTGTAGTCCGCCGCATCCATCTTCTTGGTGGGGTCTCGCAGCTCCGCCGCTGTCATTCGGCGAAGCCGCGATGACGTCACTACCGCGCATGCGCACAGGAGCCGACACGCGCGGCAGCTCCGTCGTTGAGAATGCCGGGCTCAGTGCGCACAGTGGTGCCTGTTTTCGGCCAAATATTTCCTAAACCGTATAGGTTTAGGAGATATTTTTTGGACCTACAGGTAAGCCTTAATCTAGGCTTACCTGTAGTTCAAAGTGGTTTGTAAGGGTTTACAACCACTTTAAGGGGGTCTGAATACTTTCCGTCCCCACTGTAAGAGAAAGTATTTTTTTTTTTTTTTTGTTTTGTTTTTTGAATCAGTAATGAATGCTCATGTAAAATTTGTAAAGAATGAGGAAAGGTCTGCTTAAAGCCCAGAAATTCTAACATGAGTAACTTATTGCGTGTGTCATTCAAAACAAAAACCTTTGCACATACTAAAAGTTCTCCTTTAACTACTTCAGGTCCGCCCTACAGCAATTTTACTCCTAGAGGGCAGCACCTGTGCGCCAGAGCACGAATATATCCGTGATCCAGCTCTTCCGGGTACAGGCTGCGCATGAGCACCACCAGCGGCTCGCTCCCGCTGTGATCACACACAGCGCAGAGTACCGCCTGCCGAAGATCCAGCAGAGAGGCAGAACGGCGGTCTGCCTATGCAGACAAGGCAGATCACCGTTCTGACAGGAGGGAAGGAATAGATCATGTGTCTCTACAAAGCAAAAGGACTAGGTTCCATGTCTTCCCCTAGTAAAAGCACCTCCCACACACACTACGGTAAAACACTGGCTAGGCACATATTTAACCCTTTGATTGCCCCTGTTAACCCCTTCCCAGCCAGTGTTATTAGTACAGTGACCCTGCATATTTTTTAGCACTAATCACTGTATTACTGTCATGAGTCCCCAAAAAGTGTCAGAACGTCCACCACAATATCACAGTAACACTACAAGTCGCTGATCGCCGCTATTACTAGTTAAAAATAAATAAATACATCCCATAGTTTGTAGACGCTATAACTTTTGCGAAAAACCAATCAATATACGATTATTGGGACTCTTTACCAAAAAATATGTAACAGAATACACATTGGCCTAAATTGATGAAGAAATTTGATTTTTTTCAATTTTTTATTGGATGCGTTTTATAGCAGAAAGTAAAAAAATATTGTTTTTATTTTTCAAAATGGTCGGTCTTTTATTTTTGTTTGTAGTGCATAAAAATAGATGATCAAATACCACCGAAAGTAAGCTCTGTTTGTGGGGGGGGACAAACATTTTTATTTGGGTACAGTGTTGCATGACCACACAATTGTCAGTAAAGCCTCATACACACGATCGGATTTTCCGCTGACAAAACCTCTGACTTTTGTCCGAAGGAGCGTGCCTGGATTTTGTCTTGCATACAAACGGCAAGGAATTGTCCAACAAACACGAACGTAGTGACGTACTATGTGGGTTTTCAGCTCTTTAGCGCCATCCTTTGGGCTCCTTCTAATTTTGGGTTAGCAGAAGTTTGGAGAGTGTTGCATCGCGCTTTTCAGTTAGTTTCTGAACGGCCGTTCGTCAACCAGACATGTTACGGAATCGGAGGAGATAACGTGTTATTTATTATTGGCCTTGGAGTTATTGCTTTGACCCAAGTCCAGTCCAGGAACAGGATCCTGGAGGAGGATTTCTTGAGACCAAAAATCAGTTGCTTTATTAATCGTGACCAATTCTGTCATATGCCTTTGCTGTGGGAGCTCCAGGAGAACAATCCGGATGATTTCCGGAAATTATCTCCGGATGACGGACCCCTGCTTTCACCAACTCTTGGCATTGCTGACCCCCTATATTAAGAAGCGGGACACATGCATGAGGCTTTTATTTTATTTTTTGGTTGAATAATAATGATTTGATTTGTTATATTTTCTATATTTTTGGATACATAGAACGCACTTTTTGGTTAAGTGCTATTGGCAGATAGCATGTCTAATTTTATTTGTTTTCTTTTTATTAAATGCACAATAAAAAAAAAAAAATGTGGAGAATAATACTTGGCTGTGTGTTTTACTTCAAATGACAGTTTGGGAGTAGCAGTTATATTTAAAAAAAATGCAATGTACCATTGACAAGGGACACCAACATAGTTGTATCTTTGATCTTAAAACCTACGGGATAATGGCGTTATGGTAACTTGTCCAAAAAAACAAAACAAAAAAAAACATATTATTCTTGATATCACTAGAAAAAAAAAAGCCTTTGAAAATTAGTTTGCATTAACTCCATCAGTATCACCAGCAAAGCAGCTTCATTATTATCCCATTAAAGAAGAAGAGAATTGTGCGCTGCATTTACAGATTTCATAATTTGCCGCGCCACCAATGTTAATTCTCCATTACGAATGCTAGTTTACAAGACCGACCGCTTCCGGCTCGTCCTTGCTTCCGAGCATGCGTGTTTGTACTTTGGACTTTTGTCCGACGGACTTGTGTACACACTCTCGGAAAATCCAACACACATTTGGCCGGGGAAAATTTTAAAACCTGCCATCCAACATTTGTCCATGGAAAATCCGACAATTGTCCGATGGAGCGTACAAATGGTCGGATTTTTCGCCAACAGCCTGTCATCACACAACTCCCGTCAGAAAATCCAATTGGGTGTACAAGGCTTTAAAGTAATGCAGTGCTATATAGAAAAATATGGCCTGCTTATGAAGGGGGGTAAATTTTCCAGAGGTCAAGTGGCTAAGATATTTCAGCAATTAGGGTTGGTTCACACCACAAACAAAAAAAAAAACGCACTCCAGATCTGTTCTGGAAGCATTTCCGTATGCACATTTTTGACACATTCCAGTGCGTTTTTGTTGCATTTCTGGATGCAATTCCAGGTGCTTTTTTCCCTTTTCCACTATACTAGGGTCCAGAGCGTTTTTGATGCATTCCAGTGCATTTTCGATGCGTTTTACTGCGTTCCAGTACAGTCCAGCACAGGATAAATGCAGCATGTTCTACCTTGTTTTCTAGAACTGGAAAGCCCTGGAACTGACCGCACTGGTGTGAACTATGCCATTGAAAACCATATGACCTACTTTCAGTGTGTTTTTGATGCAGAAAAAAAAAAAATGCCCGGACTACATGTGGTGTGAACTGGCCCTTAATGCATTACAATCTTTAATGTAAACGTTCACCGACTGTAAACACAAAAACAGTGACCTTATAGTAAAAGCCATGCAATAAAGAGTCAAAAACATAGGGTCTCACGATAATCCGCACAAATCCGTCTCCATCATGGAGGACTGGCAGCAAAGCTGAATGGACTTCTGCAGTCCGCGGCAGCAGTTTCTCTGCAAGCTATACAAGCGGTGCTTGGGATTTGGTTGCAGGTTTGGGGGGTTCAATGTGTTTTGATGACATGGCTACCGAGAAATGCGCCTCTTATCTTTCGTAGATGGGAGAACTCGCCAAGAAGAGTTTGTATCAGTTTATCGTCCTATTAATAAAAAAATAATAATAATAATCTATCCTTCACGCACAAAACAGTAACAGTCCTTAACGATACGGCTGATATCTTTGACTGCCGGAATTATAGCCATGGTGTCTCTCCTGGTGATGGTGGGAACGCTCCTGTCGGTATTGGTGGGGGCTGTTACCCCAGCCTCTTCCTCCATGGTGCTGGTTATAGCTGCTGTACGAATCCCGTCTGTTATCCCAGCTTCGGTTACGCCTGTTATCCCGATACCTGTAAATAAATTCAAGCGATTCTACATTAGGAGAACAATTAGGTAATTCTTACATTTTTGCTTGCAACTTATTGAGTTTTTACTGCCACCACCATATGTATTACGGCCGTGGCAGCAGAGGGGAGGGGGTTTAGATACCCAGGAATGTGTGTAATGAAAGCAATTTTGCAGCTGTACATTCACCTTATCACTTTCTGTGAACCCTAGACTGAGCCCCTTGCCAGTGCAACCCTCTCGCCCGCCCCTACCGACGCAACCCTCTCGCCCGCCCCTACCGACGCACCCGCCCTAACCCTCTCACCCGCCCCAACCAGTGCAACCCTATCACCTGCCCCAACCGGCGCAACCCTATCACACGCCCCATAATTGGCGCAACCCTCTCACCCGCCCCAACCCTCTCACCCGCCCCATCATTGGCACAACCCTCTCACCCGCCCCATCATTGGCACAACCCTCTCACCCGCCCCAACCGGCCCAACCCTCTCACCCGCCCCATCATTGGCGCAACCCTCTCACCCGCCCCATCATTGGCGTAACCCTCTCACCCGCCCCATCATTGGCGCAACCCTCTCACCCGCCCCATCATTGGCGCAACCCTCTCACCCGCCCCATCATTGGCGCAACCCTCTCACGCGCCCCAACCGGCACAACCCTCTCACCCGTCCCAACCCTCTCACCCGCCGCAACCCTCTCACCCGCCGCAACCCCCACACCATGCTTCCTGGACTCTATCCCAGGACTTGTATTTCTAAAAACCCTCAGTGTCCCTCCAGATGAGAGGCATAAAAGAATTAAAGTGGTTCTAAAGGCTTTCTTATCCTTCATGCATTCTATGCATGAAGGTGAAAACCTTCTATGTGCAGCGCTTAACCCCCTCTGGAATCCGGTGGTGTACATTTGTTGATGCACAACTAGACCCATCTGGGGTCTTCCTTTGACTGGACTGGAGGATTTCTACAAGTTACTATACTATCTGCATTTGGACATTTTCCTTTCTTTGCTGCACTCACTCCTATAAAGACTATTGCTTAGCATTTGAAGTCACATTAGTCATCTCTGTGAATTTTATAGATATTGTTTTGAGGTCACTACTATTGCATTTATTTTGCACATTGAGAAGTGAGACTGATATAAGCACTTTATTATTAGCACTTTAAACTGTAAGATTGGTCCAGAGACACCCGGGAATAGTATCAGCACTTTTTATTTATTATTTTTGTAGAGGTATTTAGCGTTGCTTCACCACAAATTACATATACCTTTGGTGCTGGCAACACTTCAGAAGTCAGCTGCTTTATGTTTATCTGTTGCACTTGGGCACTTTACTTATCAGAGGGAGGAATAAAGCCCTGTCATTGGCGTCAGTGGGAGGAATAGTGCCCCCATCATTGGTGTCAGTGGGAGGAATAGTGCCCCCATCATTGGTGTCAGTGGGAGGAATAGTGCCCCCATCATTGGTGTCAGTGGGAGGAATAGTGCCCCCATCATTGGTGTCAGTGGGAGGAATAGTGCCCCCATCATTGGTGTCAGTGGGAGGAATAGTGCCCCCATCATTGGTGTCAGTGGGAGGAATAGTGCCCCCATCATTGGTGTCAGTGTGAGGAATAGTGCCCCCATCATTGGTGTCAGTGGGAGGAATAGGACCTAAAAGGCCCTATAAAGCCAAGCCAAGGGCTGCATCTGGTCCAAAATTTGGAGCCCACAGATATAAAATTGTAAATAATCATAGGCAATTTGCATTCCATGGTAATCAGTTCATCATAAAGCTACTCTGGCTAGTGATCGGTGACAACAGCAATTGCAGTATCCAAGTATCATGTACCTATCCTGGTTTCTTTGGTTCCCTCCCCACCATTCTTCAACAATGGGAGGCTCGCTGTTTGACTTTTTCAGATGTTCCTGATATGCCTCGTCACGTTCTGTGAAGCGATCAGCAAACATATCTTCATACATCTTTTTTATATCAATTGTGTCCGTCATCCTGCAAAATACACAATATAAATAAATACACACACAAAAAAAAAAAAAAAAAAAAAATCACACGAAAATTAACAAGAACAAGTAACCTGCTCAAAAATTAAGTGTTAACCCCCTTACTAGTGGCAACTATCCGCCAGACTGAGGGAGCCCCTAAATCTCACATATATAAAAGCACAGTTCACCTTCACCAAAAAAAAAAAAAAAAAAAAAAAAAAAAATCATCGAATAGAGATGCCCGTCTACTGACAAAACATGTTGGGCGGGCGTGATGACGTCACAAAGCAAGCCAATGCGTTTCGTCAGTAGGCAGACATCGTTTGGGGAAGAGGGCCCTCCTCACCAGACGATGTCTATTTACTGCCGAAACGCATTGGCCATGGCCTGGCTTGCGACGCCATCACATTCACTGGTACAGAGGCGGCTTTCTCGTATGGCAATCCTGTCTCCCCATTATGTGGGTGTGATACATTTGAAAATGTATTATATATATTTTACACACACCCCCCCATCTCACAAAAGTAAGTACACCCCTCACATTTTTGTATAGCTTTCCATGTGACAACACTGAAGAAATGACACTTGTCTACAATGTAAAGTAGTGAGTGTACAGCTTGTATAACAGTGTAAATTTCCTGTCCCCTCAAAATAACTCAACACACAGCCATCAATGTCTAAACCGCTGGCAACAAAAGTCAGTACACCCCCTAAGTGAAAATGTAGAAATTGGGCCCAAAGTGTCAATATTTTGTGTGGACACCATTATTTTCCAGCACTGCCTTAACCCTCTTGGGCATGAAGGTCACCAGAGCTTCACAGGTCACCACTGGAGTCCTCTTCCCCTCCTCCATGACGACATCACAGAGCTGGTGGATGTTGGAGACCTTGCGCTCCTCTACTTTCTGTTTGAGGATGTCCCACAGATGCTCAATAGGGTTTAGGTCTGGAGACATGCTTGGCCAGTCCATCACCTTTACCCTCAGCTTCTTTAGCAAAGCAGTGGTCATCTTGGAGGTGTGTTTGGGGTCATTATGTTGGAATACTGCCCTGCGGCCCAGTCAACCATGAATGCCAAAGTACATGTTGGCATTCATGGTTCCCTCAATGATCTGTAGCCCCCCAGTGCCGGCAGCACTCATGCAGCCCCAGACCATGACACTCCCACCACCATGCTTGACTGTAGACAAGACACACTTGTCTTTGTCCGCCTCACCGCCACACACACACACACACACGTCACCATCTGAACCAAATACGTTTATCTTGGTCTCATCAGACCACAGGACATGGTTCCAGTAATCCATGTCCTTAGTCGGCTTGTCTTCAGCAAACTGTTTGCAGGCTTTCTTATGCATCATCTTTAGAAGAGGCTTCCTTCTGAGACGACAGCCATGCAGACCAATTTGATGCAGTGTGCGGCGTATGGTCTGATGGTACCCTTTCTTTGCATGTGTACACAGGAACATTTTATTTGAAAATGTTTTTTTTTTTTTGGTTGCTTTAGGCTCCATTCACATCAGTGTCTCCCCAAAGTGGCACGATTGAGACTTTGGATTGTGACTATAGGTGCAACTTTGACTCCGACTTTACATTCTCTATCGCACCGAAGTAGTGCAGGTACCTTTTTAAAGTCGCTGCAACTTTAAGACTCAGTTCACATATATGCGGTGCGTCACATCGCATGCGATTCGCACAGGAATTACACGGCATTCCTGTGCAAATCAAATTCTTTGTGAGTTGTGATTTGAGGCATTCATCTGTATGGCTCAAAGTCGCACCGCATACGCAAAAAATAAATAAATGAAGGTGCAGGACCCCCCCCCCCCCACACTGGAATCGGATTGCATGGGTGATCAGAGTTGGTCAATCGCACTGCGTTCTGTGAACTATTTTGGGGTGTTGTTAACTTAAACACTTCCTCACCACTCTGTTCTTGGAAAGCATCCTCCCGGAACCACGCTCCCACCGTGCGCCCTTTGGGGCATACAACTGATCACAGATTGGCGGTAAAGGGCCAATCACAGCGGCCCTTTACCATGTGATCAGCTGCATCTAATCACAGCTGATCACAATGCAAAAAACAGACTTGCTGGTTATCGGCATTCCTTTCCTCATGCGCTGTCACATCATGAGGAGAGGAGAACCAGCAACGACCAGTGTCACAGGGGACATCTACACTGATCATAAGTGCCGCTTCACCAGCGCACATCAGTGACGGAGAAAAATGACTTCTTTGCAAAATTTTATAAACAGAAACTTAAAAAAAAAAAAAAAAAAAAAAAAAAAGTTGTTGTTTTTTCTAAAGTTTGTCTTTTTTTATTTGTTTAGCATAAAATAAAACACCAGTGGTTATTAAATACCACCAAAAGAAAGCTCCAATTGTGTGAAAGAAAATTATACAAAATGTTATATGGGTACAGTGCTGTATGACCACGCAATTGTCAAAGTGTGACAGCGCTGAAAACTGATAATTTGCCTGGGCACGAAGGGGGTGAAAGTGCCCAGCAGGAAAGTGGTTAGCATTGACACCCGCTGGGGTTCAAGTGATTTTAATGCGGTGTGGGAAACGCACAGGATTCCCCCCCCCCACCGACAACAGCGACGGGGCACCATCCCCCCCCCCCCCCCCCCAACGGAGCACCATTCCCCCCCACGACGAGGCACCATTCCCCCCCCACCGACAACAGCGACGGGGCACCATTCCCCCCTCCCCCCCACCGACAACAGCGACTGGGCACCATTCCCCCCCCCCCCCCCCACCGACAACAGCGACTGGGCACCATTCCCCCCCCCCCCCCCCCCACCGACAACAGCGACGGGGCACCATTCTCCCCCCCCCCCCCACCGACAACAGCGACGGGGCACCATTCTCCCCCCCCCCCCCCACCGACAACAGCGACGGGGCACCATTCTCCCCCCCCCCCCCCCACCGACAACAGCGACGGGGCACCATTCTCCCCCCCCCCCCCCACCGACAACAGCGACGGGGCACCATTCTCCCCCCCCCCCCCACCGACAACAGCGACGGGGCACCATTCTCCCCCCCCCCCCCACCGACAACAGCGACGGGGCACCATTCTCCCCCCCCCCCCCCACCGACAACAGCGACGGGGCACCATTCTCCCCCCCCCCCCCCACCGACAACAGCGACGGGGCACCATTCTCCCCCCCCCCCCCCACCGACAACAGCGACGGGGCACCATTCTCCCCCCCCCCCCCCCACCGACAACAGCGACGGGGCACCATTCTCCCCCCCCCCCCCCCACCGACAACAGCGACGGGGCACCATTCTCCCCCCCCCCCCCCCACCGACAACAGCGACGGGGCACCATTCTCCCCCCCCCCCCCACCGACAACAGCGACGGGGCACCATTCTCCCCCCCCCCCCCCACCGACAACAGCGACGGGGCACCATTCTCCCCCCCCCCCCCCCACCGACAACAGCGACGGGGCACCATTCTCCCCCCCCCCCCCCCACCGACAACAGCGACGGGGCACCATTCTCCCCCCCCCCCCCCACCGACAACAGCGACGGGGCACCATTCTCCCCCCCCCCCCACCGACAACAGCGACGGGGCACCATTCTCCCCCCCCCCCCCCACCGACAACAGCGACGGGGCACCATTCTCCCCCCCCCCCCCCACCGACAACAGCGACGGGGCACCATTCTCCCCCCCCCCCCCCCACCGACAACAGCGACGGGGCACCATTCTCCCCCCCCCCCCCACCGACAACAGCGACGGGGCACCATTCTCCCCCCCCCCCCACCGACAACAGCGACGGGGCACCATTCTCCCCCCCCCCCCACCGACAACAGCGACGGGGCACCATTCTCCCCCCCCCCCCCCACCGACAACAGCGACGGGGCACCATTCTCCCCCCCCCCCCCACCGACAACAGCGACGGGGCACCATTCTCCCCCCCCCCCCACCGACAACAGCGACGGGGCACCATTCTCCCCCCCCCCCCCACCGACAACAGCGACGGGGCACCATTCTCCCCCCCCCCCCACCGACAACAGCGACGGGGCACCATTCTCCCCCCCCCCCCACCGACAACAGCGACGGGGCACCATTCTCCCCCCCCCCCCACCGACAACAGCGACGGGGCACCATTCTCCCCCCCCCCCCCACCGACAACAGCGACGGGGCACCATTCTCCCCCCCCCCCCCCCCACCGACAACAGCGACGGGGCACCATTCTCCCCCCCCCCCCCCCACCGACAACAGCGACGGGGCACCATTCTCCCCCCCCCCCCCCCACCGACAACAGCGACGGGGCACCATTCTCCCCCCCCCCCCACCGACAACAGCGACGGGGCACCATTCTCCCCCCCCCCCCACCGACAACAGCGACGGGGCACCATTCTCCCCCCCCCCCCACCGACAACAGCGACGGGGCACCATTCTCCCCCCCCCACCGACGGGGCACCATCCCCCCCCCCCCCCACCGACGGGGCACCATCCCCCCCACCCCCCACCGACGGGGCACCATCCCCCCCCACCCCCCACCGACGGGGCACCATCCCCCCCCACCCCCCACCGACGGGGCACCATCCCCCCCCCCCCCACCGACGGGGCACCATCCCCCCCCCCCCACCGACGGGGCACCATCCCCCCCCCCCCCCACCGACGGGGCACCATCCCCCCCCCCCCCCACCGACGGGGCACCATCCCCCCCCCACCGACGGGGCACCATCCCCCCCCCCACCGACGGGGCACCATCCCCCCCCCACCGACGGGGCACCACCCCCCCCCCCCCACCGACGGGGCACCACCCCCCCCCCACCGACGGGGCACCACCCCCCCCCCCCCCACCGACGGGGCACCACCCCCCCCCCCACCGACTGGGCACCACCCCCCCCCCCCCACCGACGGGGCACCACCCCCCCCCCCCCCACCGACGGGGCACCACCCCCCCCCCCCCCCCACCGACGGGGCACCACCCCCCCCCCCCACCGACGGGGCACCACCCCCCCCCCCCCACCGACGGGGCACCACCACCCCCCCCACCCCCCCAAAAGGGGGCAACATTCCCCCCACACTGACAACCAGTGATGGGGCATTGTTTATTCCCACTGACAACAGCTCATTTTCTACTCCCACTGGCCACAGTGCGGCCCCCCTAAACGTTTAAAGGACAGTAAACTGGCCCTTTGCTTAGAAAGTTTGGGGACCCCTGCTATAAAAAAAAAAAATAGTTTCCTGCAAGGCACATTATGTGAAGCCTACCTTAAAAGGAAGCCCTCCAGCGGCACGCTGTCCTCACTGACAGGGCTTTCATCTTCACCCGGTCCTCCTTCCGGGTTGGCGAGTTCCAGTCCTTTGATTGGAGGAGCCGCGATGACGTCACCGCTGTTCATGGTAGAGATGCACCGGAATTGAAATTTTGGTGCTGAAACAGAAAATGACAGTTTTGCTAAATCTATATATATTTTTATAAATAATTGTATTATTATAAATTTTATAATAATATTTTATAATAATTGTAATTATATTCGACTATTTACCGAATATCATGAATTTAAAGTCGGCCATTATCAGTACCTTTAAACGCAAGAAAAAAAATGCATCCCTTTAAATTCTATGCATGTCTGCACACTGGTCCATAGGGGTTCCGTTGTGGTGTTAAAAATCCTGCTAGCTGCATTTTCGGTCAAAAAAATAAATTTAAATAAAATTTAAAAAAAGCACCTCCCTGTTGAAACGCAGCAAGAACTGATCAATAAACGCACCCGTTTTACGCTTTTGAATCTCCCTCCACTGAGTCTGGATGCAAACATTTTAACTGTGGACAGCTGAAGCTTCACTTCCTGGATTTACACAGAGGCACACCTCCAGCTCTGCAGCTCTCATTGGCCCTCTTATGACTCACCCCCCCCTCCCTTCCTGGCAAACTCTCATGAGACTGAGACAGCTGTGATGTCATAAGCCTAATGACCAAACAGGAAGTGGGCTGTATAAGATATTTACTGGCAGAAAAAAAAAATGTTTTACTATCCAAAGTTAAAACAACAAACAAAGGCAGAAGATTTAATAGATGGAAAGATGAAAAATGACTCCCCTTAGTGACCAGGCCATTTTTGGCGATACGGCACTGCGTTAATTTAACTGACAATCATGCGGCCGTGCGACGCTGTACATAAAATTGATGTCCTTTCTCCCCCCAAACAGACATTTCTTTGGTGGCATTTGATCACTTCTGCAGTTTTTATTGTTTGCGCTATAAACAAAAAAAAGAACGAAAATTTTGAAAAAAAAATACTTTTTTTTTTAATTGGATGTGTTTTATGGGAAAAAGTAAAAAATAATGTAAAAAAAAAATTAAAAATTAAAAATTTTAATTTCTTAAATTTAGACCAATATGTATTCTGCTACATATTTTTGGTAAAAAAATAAAAATACAAAATTAAAATAAGCGTATACTGATTGGTTTGCGCACAAGTTATAGCGTCTTCAAAGTATGGGAGAGAGTTATAGACTTTTTATTGTTTAAAATATTTTTATTAGTAACGGCTGCGATCAGCGATTTTTAGCAGGCCTGCGACATTGCAGTGGACAAATCTGACACTAAGTGACACTTTTTGGGGATCAGCGACACCAACACAGCGATCAGTGCTAAAAAAATAAATAAAAATGTACTTTTTTTTTTTTTAAGTTACTGTACCGACACTGGCAGGGAAGGGGTTAACATCAGGGGTCGATCACAGGGTTAAGTGTACTCCTGGGGAGCGATTTCTAACTGTGCAGGGGATGGTCTGACTAGAGGAAGAGAGAGATCTCTGTTGCCGATTAGCAGGGACACAAGATCTCTCTCTTCCTTTCTGATAGAATGGCGGTCGGCCTTGTTTACATAGGTATATCGCCTTTCTGCCAGACTGATTGGCTCCCACTGTGTCCAATCACAGCAGGTACGGGGTGTGCGCTTCCCCAGAGCCAAGCAGAGGAATCGCTTACAGGTACATGATTTTGTGCTTAAAGTGGACCTTCAGTAACTTTTTTCATCTTTCCATCTATTAAATCTTCTGCCCTTGTTGTCGTTTTATCTTTGGATAGTAAATCTATTTTTTTCTGACAGTAAATCCCCTATACAGCCCACTTCCTGTTTGGTCATTAGCCTAGGCTTATGACATCACAGCTGTCTCAGTCTCATGAGAGTTTGCCAGGAAAAGAGGGGGGGGGGTGAGTCATAAGAGGGCCAATGAGAGCTGCAGAGCTGGAGGTGTGCCTCTGTGTATATCCAGGAAGTGAACAGGCAGCAGCTTCAGCTGCCCACAGTTAAAATGGCTGCGGCCAGACTCAGCGGAAGGTAGATTTCAGCAGGATATTTGGGAAGTTCAGAATCACAGTATATATTAGAGCCGAGCGATTAATCGTCAAGAATCGTTATCGCGGTTTTTGTTTTTCCCCCTTGCGATCTTGACTAAAGTGTTTCCCGATTCTTTCTATGCAAAGAATTCTCTCTGCTCTTCTGAAGCAGACAGCCATCAAAAGAAAGGAAGATTAAACCAGGGCAGTCTGCCAAGAATCACAACATTCTTTAGCAGTGGATTTTAAAGCGGAGGTCCACCCTAAAGTGGACCTTCCACTCATTGGAATCCTCCCCCCCACTCCGGCGCCACAATTGGCACCTTTCAGGGGGGAGGGGGGTGCAGGTACCTGTACAGTACAGATATCTGCACCCACTTCCGGGATAGCTCTCTGCGGAAAGGGGCGTAGATTACGCCCCTTTCCGAAAGTCCCCCGCTGCCTGCTGGGAAACACACAGATCCCAGAGGCAGTGGGGACCGTCCTTATTGCGCAGAGCGACTCGCCCTTGCGCAGTAGGGAACCGGGAAATGAAGCCGAAAGGCTCCACTTCCTGATTCCCATACCCAAGATGGCGGCGGCAGTACCCGAGAGACGATCGAGAGATCGGCTTCGGGTGCCGACATCGCGGGCGCGCTGGACAGGTAAGTGTCACTATTTTAAAAGTCAGCAGCTGCAGTATTTGTAGCTGCTGGCTTTAAAAAAAAAAAAAAAAAAAAAAAAAAAAAAAAAAAAAAAAAAACGCGGACTCCCGGCGGACTCCCTCTTTAAGACCCCTTCCACACTGGAGGCGTTTTTCAGGCGCTTTAGCGCTAAAAATAGCTCTTGAAAGAAGCCTCAGCTGCAAACCCGGTGTAAAAGCCCTGAGTGCTTTCACACTGGGGGGCGCTGCGCTGGCAGGACGTCAGAAAAAGTCCTGCAAGCAGCTTCTTTGCAGCGCATTAGGATCGGTGAACTCACCGCTCCTAAAGCGCCCCTGCCCATTGAAAACAATGGGGCAGCGGTGCTATGCCGCCGGCAAAACACAGTTAAAACTGCCCCTCTAATGGCTGAATAGCACCGCTAAAAAATAGCTTTACCACTGATCCCCAGGGCGGCACAGTGTGAAAGTGCTCCAAGTATAAAACATTGTAACGATTTGTCAAAGGAATAGACTTCATGCATGTAAATGAAGAAAATGTAACCACTTAAAGTGGTTGTATACTCTTTTTTGTAACTTTTACCTACAGGAAAGCCTATACTAAGGCTTACCTGTAGGTAAAAAAAATATCTCCTAAACCTGTACGGTTTAGGAGATATTCCCCTCGGTATGCGCCGCTGACTGCAGCGGCGCATGCGCACGAGGGGATTCTCGGCCTGAAAATCCGGCAGTGGCCGGAAAGAAATCTCCCGCGCGCATGCGCGGGAGTGACGATATCGCGGCTCCGGCCACTCACAGCGCCGGAGCCACGATACCCGGAAGAAACGCCGAGGTTCAGCTCCCTCGGCGTGGATCGTGCCAGATGTCGGGGCCTCGTTCTAAGGTAAGTATTTCATAATGAGCTAATATGTGGTGCATACTAGCTCATTATGCCTTTTGCTTTGCAGGTGTTAAAAAAAAAAAAATAAAAATAAAAATAGCAGGTTTACTACCGCTTTAAACCTTTTTCTGACATTTGTTGGTTTCAAGTTAAAATCATCAAATCAAAAAAAGTCTAAACATCGTAACAATTTTTCAAAGGAATGAACTTCAGTGTGCAAATGAGGAAAGTTAAAATCTTTTTTTTTGCTAGAAAATTACGAACCCCCAAACATTATCTGTATATATATATATATATATAGTACAGACCCTAGAATAAAATGGTGGCTGTTGCAATATTTTATGTCACACTGTATTTGCGTAGTGGTCTTTGAAATACAATTTTTTGGGCAAGAAATACTTTAATGAATTAAGAATTTAAAAAAATAAAAAATAAAATAACCAGTAAAGTTAGCCCAATTTTTTTTTTTTTTTTGCATAATGTGAATGATTTTTACGCCATGAGACTCGTGATCTTTATTCTATCCTTTATTCTGTAACAATTTGTCAAAGGAATGAACTTTGGTGTTTAAGTGAGGAACATTTAACCACTTAAACACTAAATCTTTTTCTGACATTTGTTGGTTTCCAGTTAAAATCATTTTATTTTTTTTGCTAGAAAATTACTTAGAACCCCAAACATTATATACATTTTTTTTTAGTAGAGACCCTAGAGCAGTGGTCATCAGCCCTGTCCTCAGGGCCCACTAACAGGCCAGGTTTTATGTATTACCTTGGGGGAGATGCAGACTAGAATACTGCAATCACCGAGCAGCAAATGAGATCACCTGTGATGGATTTCAGTTATCTTGCAAACCTGGCCTGTTAGTGAGCCCTGAGGACAGGAGTTGATGACCACTGCCCTAGAGAATAAAATGGTGGTTGTTGCAATATTTTATGTCACACTGTATTTGCGCAGCAGTCTTTCAAATGCAATTTTTTTTGGAAAATTTACTTTAATTAAAAAAAAAAAAAAAGTAGCGTTAGCCCAATTATTATTGTATAAGCTGAAAGATTTTACATCAAGAATCGTGATCTTTTTATTCTAATCTAAAAAAATAAATAAATCGTGATTCTCATTTTGGCCAGAATCATGAAGCTCTAATAATATATATATATATATAAAAATATGCAAAGTGGTTGGAGGGAAGCTTCAAAATGGCAAAGATGTTTTTATTACAAATTACGTGAGCAGACTGGAGTTGCTCTCTAAGGGCCTTGCCGCAGTACATGTACATGGGGGCGGCCCTTAAAGTGGGGTGCCCATTAAAAAAAAAAATGAAATTAAAAGCCAGCAGCTACAAATACTGCAACTGCTGACTTTTAATAATCGGACACTTACCTGTCCCAGGGTCCAGCGATGTGGGGGAGCGAAGCAGTGCCGGCATTTTAACTGTGGGAGCCCGACTGTGTCTTCACACCCGGGAACCCACTGGGCATGCGTGAGCGGCGCCGCGCACCGTGATTGGCCGCGCAATCATCTGGGACCTGTGACATGTCCCAGGTGACTGACAGGAAGGAGGGGGCGGAGCTGAGCCCTTCCTGCGCCGAGGGGGAAGTGATGTCACCAGCCCAGGCACTGACTACAAGGGACCCCCTAGCAACAGCCATTTAGAGGCTAGTTTAAAAAAAAAAAAAAAAAAAACTTTTTTTTGTTTGTTTCATTTGTTTAGGAATATTAATGATTTTTTTTTTTAATGTTTTTTGTTTAATTTTTTAGGAATATAAATTTTTTTTTTTTGTTACCCCACTTTAAGTGGTTAATTAATATCGTTTAAGTGAATGTATTATCGGCCGTTATCGGCACCTTTAGCGCAAGAAAAATGCATCCTTCAATACATGTCTTCATGCCAGCCCGTGGTGGGGTCCCATTTGTCACATTTTTGATCAGATGAAAAAAGACAAACGCATTGAAAACGCATCAATGGCGCACCAGTTAGGTTTTTGAGTCACGTGACCGATGAAAAACACGCCGCAAGCAGGGTAAAAATCACAGAAAAAAATTAAATCCCCCTTAAAACACACATTTTCTACCACCAAAATTTTCATAAACCATCCGCACTGATATCACATGTAATTTAAAAAAATTGGAACTAGCTCTTCTTTATTCTCCAGGGTCTCTGCTTTCTGGGAATATAGAATGTCTGGGGGGAGGGGGGAGGTTATGTTTTCTTTAGGCCTAAAAAAGAAAAAAAAAATGATATTATTTAATCTGGGTGTGCAGAAAATATTAAGCAGGCTCTGGCAGGGAAAGGGGGACTCTGGACCTAAATCCTCCCCCACAATGAGCCGAGACCCCAACACCGACTCACCTGATAGCAGAACCGATCCCACACAATCACAGAGCTCAGGCACACACACTACTATGCGTCGCAGGGTAGTGACATCATCAGAACGGGACCCACTGTGCTTCCACTGAGAGGAGGAGCTAAGCGGCAGGGGGCGTGGCTTGTGGGGCGACGGGCGGGGACTATTATCGCTGTCTGTACAGACGAGGAGGGGAACGTGAGCGAGCGGGGTGTGGTTTACAGGGCGGTGGGTGGGGCTAGGACGGTCCCCCGCTAGTGACGTTTTCAAAACGACACCAGCTGCATTGGTAGGAGGGAGGGGCTGAGCGGGATGGGGCGTGGTTTACAGGGCGGTAGGTGGGGCTAGGACGGGCCAGATAGAATCGGTCATCAGAAATGTCCGCAGACGAGAAGGGAGGGGATGAGCAGGAGGGGCGTGGTTAACAAGGCACGGTGGGTGGGGCTAGGGCAGCTTTGAAAACTATACCAGCCGTGCTTGTAAGACGGGGGGGCTGGGTGAGAGGGGCGTGGCTTTACAGGGCGGTGGGTGGGGCCGAGAAGAGAGGTAATGAGCTAAAGGGGCGTGGTAAACAGGCCGCGGTGGGTGGGGCTAAGGCGACCTTTAATAAATGACACCAGCCGAGCTTGTAGACGGGAGGGGCGTGGCTTATAAGGCAGTAGGTGGGGCCTTTTAAACTGTTTGTAAAAGGGGCTAAGCGGTAGGGGCGTGGTTTACAGAACGGCGAGTGGAGACTAGAACAGCCCTAAATCGTGACCTCATCAGAACTATTCCCACTGTGTACATGAGATAAGCCGAGCGTAAGAGGCGTAGCTTATAGGGTGGTGGGCGGGGTTTAGAACAGCCCCCCCAGTGACGTCTACATAGCGATACCAACTGCGTGCGTCTGTAGAGGGGAGGGGGTTGAGCTGGGGGCGTGGCTTACTAGGCGGAGCTAGCACTGTAGACGTCTGTAAGGTCACCTCTGTGCGCGCCCCCACGGCTGAATGCTGAGCGGGAACAGCACAGGTGTACGAGCGTCTTAAAAGATATTCACCACGTACCGCGGCCTGTTAGGAATGTGAATACAGCGCTGACTCCTCCCACCACCTACCGAGGCCTGTTAGGAGCGTGAATACAGCGCTGATTCCTCCCACCGCTGCATCACATTACATATTGCCCCGCCCCCTCTGACATAATGCTCCACAGCGCCCCTGCTGGCCGCGCTGAAAACGACAACCCGGGGACTCATTACAGAGGGAAGGAGGGGGTGAACTCTATGCGTACCCCGGTAATATCTGCTGCTTTGGAGGGCAGCAGGGGCATTGGAGACCTAATTGATTATATTTTATAAGATGTCACATGGTGACCCCACGCCCTTACGATGTCACAGTCCCAGCATCCTCCGGGACTGTGACATCATAAGGGGGGCGGGGTCACCTTGTCCCTATATAAGTCGCAGCGCACCGTATCCCTGGCATTGCGGCCGGAGAGAGCGTCGAGTCAACATCTCCAGAAGAAGAAGAAGAACGGAAGGCGACGGCGGCGACAGAAGACCGGGCCACCGCTAGTAAAAGAGCTGGAAGAAGAAACGGTGGCCCGGCAAGAAGAACCGAAGAGGGGGCCAAGACCCCCGAAGTCGGAAGAAGAGGGCGGCGGCGAAGAAGAAAGTCGGGCTCCTCCGCTAGCAAAAGAGCTAGCAAAAGAGCAGAAGATAGCGGAGGAGTCCGGCGAGAAGACCCCTGAAGACAGAAGACCCCCGGAGCTGTGCAATAAACTATTTTAACCCTATGTTGTGTTTTATTTTTACTTTTTTCCACAGGTGAATGGGTAGGGGTACATTGTACCCCATACTGACTCACATAGGGTGGGGGGCCGGTATCAGGGGGCCCCCTTATTAAAGGGGGCTCCTGGATTCCGATAAGTCCCCCGCCTGCAGACCCCGACAACCAACGGCCAGGGTTGTCGGGAAGAGGCCCTTGTCCTCATCAACATGGGGACAAGGTGCTTTGGGGTGGGGGGGGCCGCGTGCCCCCCTTCCCCAAGGCACCCCCCCCATGTTGAGGCCCCTGGTATGGCTCAGGGGGGGGGCGCTCGCTCGTCCCCACCCCTTTCCTGGCCGGCCGGGTAGCGTGCTCGGATAAGGGTCTGGTATGGATCTGGGGGGGACCCCACGCCGTTTTTTCGGTATAGGGGGTTCCCCTTAGAATCCATACCAGAGCTAGGGGCTTGGTATGCTCTTGGAGGGGGAACCCACGCCAATTTTTTTTCATAAATTTGGTGGGAGTTCCTCCTTCAGAGCTCATTTTCTGATTGGCCACGGCAAAAGTCGCCTGGCCTGGGGCGACTTCAAAGTCGTGTTGTAAGTGGCCCCAGGTCGTGTTCAAGTCGTCTCCAAGTTGCCTCACAAAGTCGTCCCGGAAGTCGTGTCGCCCCTGTGTGAACCGAGCCTTATAAGCCTGTCCTTGGTATTCCCACAAAGAAAGAACAGATTTGTTCTGATACACATTATCCTTGTAGTATGTGGGACAACTTCCCAACGTGTTTCGAGAGCAACTGTTTTCATCAGGGGCTGGAGTTAGCCTCTGTGTATTGAAAAAAAAAGGCAAATGTCAGATAAACAAAATACAGCATTTAACTGGAATTACTGTGCAGGTTTTTTTGTTTTTTTTGTGTGTGTAACACTTACATAGGTAGATAGATGATGAAATTTGCTGCACTCCAACGTGGATTAAAACAAAACTTCTTGATTCCGTATATAGCGGGTGCTAACTTACTCCCATGGTTATGCAGTGATGTTCCTCTGTCTGCTTACCTCCCCTCATGTGTTCTGACTAAGAGGCCAGCCACTTCCACCTGGTGGTTTTTATAACCTCTCCTCTAAGCATGGCTCCACCCCAGGCCCTATCAGGGAACCCTATATTAACCTGTGCACTGCAAGCCAGCGGTGCTGAACAACCATTGTGTATTCATTGTGTGTTTGGCTTCCTGGTTCCTGCTTGCTGTGTGCTCTATGTTTGACTCTGTTACCGACCTTGGCGTGTTCTCAACAATTCCTGTCTGCTTGTGACCTTGACCTTTTGCATGTCCCTGAACATCCCTGTCTGCCTGTGACCCTGAACCTTTGGCGTGTACTCTGTTGTTCCTGTCTGCTGGTTGCCCTGACCTCTACCGTATCCCCTTACTATCCTTGTCGTTTCAGCCTGCTGCTTCTTTCTCCTGTAGTCTACTGTGAGCATGAGCTGCGAGACCCTAGGGGCCGCAACCTGGAGCCAGACTGCAGCGAAGTCCATCCTCTGGCGAACACCCGCTGGCTCTTAGACTCCGCACCCTGGGAAATCTATGCTCCAGCTCCCATTTCGATCTGTTTTAGTGATCCTGTAGACCTGTGTCCTGAATCTCCCTGGGCACAATCCGCAGCAGTCAGTCCTAAGGACCACTACCTAGCGGTGCACTTCCGGTCTCAGGTGACCTGACATTTCCTTTCCCTGTTTAGCCAGTTGCCGCTGCAATAGGAGAGGGCACACAGGCAGCTCGCTCCCAATTGGCCAAAGCCAGGACTAATCAAAAGAAGGAAGCAAAAGATCTTGGGACATGTAGTCCCGGTTACAAACGGCCCCATGGCAATCCCCTGTGGGAAGAATACAATCCCCGGCATGCGGAGGAAGGGGGAGAGAGCGCGGACACAGCATGAGGGACAGTTTTGTTTTGTGTTTCTGAAATGGGGATCTAGGAGAATCATGGTCAGGATGGATGGATGCAGACTTACCTCCATGGGCACTTCATCGGCTGTGCGGGTACCTGTGCAGATGTCGCTGGGCTCTTCAATCACCAGGTTGCCAATTTGGTATGCTTAAAGAGCCCATTTCAGGATATCCTTTCCAGAGGGCCTTGGTGTCGCCTGGATCGGTGAGAGGGTGGAATCCCGCCTTAAGCATACCCTTAAAGAAACACTACAGGCTGACATTCTTATCTTCCTTTATCGTATCATGAGCCTATGTATCTGTTCTCAGCTGCATATGAGCTGGGGGAGGAGAAGAAGCAGCAGCACACTGAACTTCCAAGTGAATGACCTTTCTGAGGGGGGGGGGGGGAGGCATGTCAACACAAGTCTGATCATTGGAGGGGAGCAGGCTGAGTTCCCAGAACAGCTAGAGCACTGACCACGTTGTGCTCTCCTGCTTAGTGTGGTCAGTTTTTAATAGAAAAGCCGAGGGACTGGAGATAAGTAAATTTTTAATAGAAAAGCAGAGGTACTGGCAGTTTTTAATAGAAAAGCAGAGGGACTGGCACTTGAAATTCAGACAATATTTTTTTCATTATTCTGAGATTTGGTTGTATCCGAATTACAATAGTAACAAATTTTAAACAAATATGAAATAACGAAACACAATTTAAACCAAATAGAATTCAAATTGAATTTGAAAACAAGAATAGGATTAAATTTGAATAGAACATAAAGAAATAGAATGGCCTAGAATAGAAAAAATATAAAAGCTATAAAATAAAATAGAAAAAAATAGAAAGAATATAACCGTCTTCCGAAATTTGAATTAAAATAGAATACATTCGAATTTAAATAGAGGAGAAATGAATAGAATCAAATAGAAAATAAAAGAATAGAATACCAAGTATAACCATCTTCCGAAATTCCAATTTTGAATAGAATAGAATTTTACAAACTCTGCCAATTCGCTTGAATTTGGAAAATTCGAATCCAATTTGAAAACGAATAAACAAAACAAAGTTAGAAGAATTCCGAAAACAAATTTAACTAAACGTATCTATTTAAATAAAATAAAACAAAACAATTTCATTGAATAAGTCTCTTATGACGAAACATGTCAGGGCGTGGCTTCCTGGCAATCTACTGAGCGGGGTGTAGGACGGAGGAAATGTGATCTATTACACCAGCATGTGTTTCACGGGGGGCAAGGAGTGGGTGAGATCACTGAAAGTTTATCGCACACCCTGGGTCCGCCGTGACCGATTTCGATTGCTTCACCAATGTTTGGTTTGCTGTGACAAGATTTTTGTTTGGCGTTGTTTGCTATTTGGCACATGTGAGTGTAATATTAATTTATGTTGGGTTTTACACCATTCATCGGACTATTCTTTTGAGAGATTTGAATTTCACAGACACTTATGTTTCAATATTGACACTTAGTATACACTGGGTGATCTATTTAATTATATGTTTATTATGTGTATTTCTTCACAATGAATTGAGTTACAATAGTGGTTGCATTTGTTGCTTTGTACTGCATGTATGCACTGAAAAAATCTTTTTATTCCGTTTACACAGTAACTTATGCTATATTCTATATGTAACAAGTTTTTTGGGAAATTTAGAGAACTCACTACTTAGGTTATTGTACATTTACAATCCTTTTGTGTGTACATTAGCGCCACACACCTAATTTTTTAATTCTATTTTCATTTTGTTTAGTAAGGTGTATTTATTCAAGTTTTGATGGATGGTAGTCTCATATCGAAAGTGAAGAGGTTACTCACCGTAAGAAAATTTTCGTACGACAGAATTAGTGTCAGAAGTGACATAACTTGTTGAATTGTTTTGTTTGTGTTCTTTCGTCTCTGAGCATGCATATTTTCGCTCTTTAGATCTTTTTTTCAGTCGAAAACCGTATTAATGAAACTAAAATCAGACATTGTGGTCACATCAGACAAAGTGTCAGGGCTGGCTTAGCCCTTCCTCCTCTGGGCTGGCCACTCAGCTGTCGGCTAATTGCCAGCTCTCTTCTCTTTCCACAGTTACCAGCTGTTCCCCATGATGATGCTCGTCTGACTTGCCTATTTAAAGCCTTCCAGCTCACTCTTTCCTTTGCCTTCGCGTTGGTCACATCACTAGGAGCCATCTCCTGCTGTTTGTTTCAAGACTGGCTTGCTGACATCCCTCCTGGCTTCTATCCTGCTTGCAGTTGCTCTCCTTGGATCCCTGACGTCGGGACTGGCTGATTACCCGATCTGGTTTAAGAACTTTGGACTGGCTGACTACCCGATCTGGCTACTGGACTCTGGTTATGCTTGACTACGCTTTTTCCTATTTACATTTTTATTTTTATTAATAAACAAGTGTGACTTGATTGTACTTCTGTCTCTGTCTGTTTCATGGTTCCTGACACAAAGATTTTGGAGCCTGCTCGTCCAGTTTTTGTCTGATGGAAATTTGTAATCGGCTGTCAAAAGCAGCATATTAGAGGGGGCGTGGCCGGCCGGCACGGAAGATGGACGCTTAAGCGCAGAGCTCCATCGTAAGGTGAAATACCGGAACGAATTGGATCCAAACGAGCCCGTGATTCTGTCTAAAAAACTAACCACACGCCAACGTATACACCGTTTAACGATGTCATGTAAGAGAATGGGAGAACACCGACCCAAAAAACCTACAACACTGCTGTATACTCCCGGAGAACAGGTCAGTGGAATCCTTAATAGCGCCGATGACATAGCCGTGCCTCAGGTAAAATGCTCAGTTCTCCCCACAGAAAATCAGGGGAAAATAATTACAGGAGAAATGCCACGATCCCCTACTCTAGACCCCAGTGCTGATCCTATGCTAAATAGCCCCGCAAGAGCACGAATGAGGATGGACGCACTAGTTAAGGTGTGGCTAGAGATCAATTTCCAAAGAATCTGTATGCATAAAGGTACCAACATCCCATTTTGTTTAAAGAATAATAGAGTACTGGATAAGGGATTTTAAAGGTACATATTTCAAATATACACTACAACGTATTATTATAAACATACAAAAAAAACTCTTTATACACAACATTCCAATAAAAAGATGGATACAGACATATATTCAGAGTCATAGGTATATACACAAAATCCCTATTAACGACACCGTTAATGCTGCAAATCCACACTTAAAATACTGCGTCCATAAACTTCTACATGTTTTGCCAAAAGCGACTTCATCAGGAAAAATGGACGAAGTTATTCAAAAGTAATTCTGAGATAAATTCTGATATAGATTCTCAACCTTAGGCGTATAGAAAAAAGAGAAATACAAATCAATAAAACACACATAGATATAGACAGCAATAGATCAATCCAAGATGGCCACATGAAACCCCATCGGGAACATCCATGTCAGATGTAGTCTCCCATCCTCATCCAAAATCCCTCCCCTGCCCCCCTTTCCTCACCCCACCTCACAAAAATTCCCCTATATATTGCAACACTCCATACCTCAACATAGGTCCCGAGGTGAGCACATACAGGGAGTCAAACAAAAATGTTGTCCGACAAAGGTATTTTGCACTCCGTGGTCAAGCGCAGCCGTGTTGGGTCACCCGTAGGGAGGGATGACTTGGTGTCAGTTTTATCACAGCAACTATTGAATAATAATACCTAAAGTACAACATATATAGTTATAATCCTTAATGATCTAATTTTACCATTTGGAGTCTAACAAAATATTTATATATATAAACGGGAGAACAGGTCCATGAACGAAATATAAACAGACCCCAGACTCACCCCTTTGTTTTAAGTTTACGCTGAGTATATCTAGTATCTCTATTGGGAGCTCAAGCACATGGAGGTCAAACACAAAAGCACACAGTACACCTAAAAATTGGATGCACTAGCGGCACAGCCGCAAATACAGGAAATCCAGGCCCAGCCTTCTAATTCTATACAAACTAACCAGGCCTTACAGTCTCCTATGGAATCCTTCCCCATATCAGGGCAGCCAGTTATAGATACTACATTAAAGGAAATGCTGATATCACTACATTCTTCATTGGTGTCAGATCTGTCCACCTTATTTCATAAATTAAATGCCGATATGAGCTCATTAGACAGCAGAGTTTCTAATATGGAGTGAGGAATGACAGAATGTTCACACACGGTGAATGATCTCATAGATGCATATGACGATGTGAAAGAAGAACAGGAATGGGTCCGGGCCAAGCTGGGCGATTTAGAAGATCACTCCAGACGTAACAATGTCAAATGAAGGGGTGTCCCCGAAAGTATTGCTACGCCGCATCTGCCCAAATACGCCAAGGATTTAATTTTCACAATCTTACCAGAAGTTACACCAAGAGATTTGGTTATCGATAGGATCCACAGAACCGCAAAGCCAGCACACTTGGCAGCTTCGATGCCAAGGGATGTACTTATGAGGATCCACTTTTTCCATATTAAAGAAAAAATGATGTCTGAAGCTAGAGCCAAAGGGACCACTTCCATGCCCCGTTCGAAAGTGCACAAATATTCCCTGACCTTTTCAAATACACACTACAATTAAGAAGAGACCCAATAACTAAGAGTATGCACAATCATAAAATCCTCTATAAATGGCGATACCCGGCCACACTAATCATCACTAAGACTGTAACGACACATATCATTAATGATCTCCAAAAGGGCATCAAGCTCCTGAAGGAATGGGGGATAATTCCGGATCTGCCCAAAGAAATAGATCCATCTCTTCCAAAACGTATACCTCCGTTTATATCAGCGCAACCAGGAGTCCCGGAATCATCAACCAATGGAAGTATCTGGCTCCTAAAGGGTCAATCTACAACGTCTACAATAACCCCTCATGGAAATTTGTTCTGTCTTCCGTCCCACTGGTAGTAACTGTTCCCCCCTACAGCGGTTTTGCTGTTTTAGCTTCTGCCTGTGTATATCAACTTATTTTTTCTATTATGTTTTTCGTTTCAGGTTTAATAACAATAGACATACATCCAAACGACAGTCAACTTAACTCATTGCAACGTTGAACCTTGATCACTTTTTCTACGAACCACCTATTGCCTACTAACTGTAAGTGTTTCCCTTTTCCACACATAACTCTTCGACCATAACAGCAATTATGCCACTCAAAATATTGTCCCTAAATGCCGGAGGGCTTAATCATCCGGTAAAGAGACAATCCTTATGGCACACAGCAGAAAAACTTGGCAGTGACATTCTTTGTGTCCAGGAGACGCATCTGACTCCTACGTCAGCTACTTTATGTCGAAGCAACAAATACCCCCTTATCTTTCATTCCACTTTCACTGCTAAAAAGAGAGGTGTACTTATAGCGATTAAAAAAGACATAGACTTTACTTCTTTACAAGAAATATATGATCCTAACAGCCGCTTCATAAGTCTGATTTGCACAATTAATGGAACCAAGTACACAATACTCAACCTTTATGCTCCTAACTCTGGTCAAGCAACTTTCCTCAGGAAAACTTTTACCAAAATTAACAATATAAAACAAGGACTTCTCCTTGTATGCGGAGACTTTACCCTAGTTGCAGATATCCATATGGACAGGCCCGGACTGGCCATAGGGCAGACCGGGCCGCCCGTGGCCTGTTGATGATCAGGCCGCACAGCGGGAGGTAAGCGGCAGCCGCGGCCTGATCGTGGGTAACACAGGCCACGGCCGCCGCTCGCCTACCGCCATACGGCCGTGCCTGCGTCATGCGGAACTGGCGGCTGCATGGGCTGTGCTATGTGTCTCTCTTACACACTGCTCAGCCTCAGCGCCGCGCTGACAGTTCCGCTCTCCTCCTCCAGCCATGGGTGTCCGCACGGTGGGGAAAGCTGCTGCTGTCACTATTCCCCCCTCGCTCTCCCTCCCCTTCTTATGTCGGCAGCAGGGGAAGAGAAGGCATTCCGGTATGGTCGTTTTCCCTCCCCATTGGCCAAAACAGAGGGCCAATCAGAAGAAACTAGAGGGGCATCATGGGAAATGTAGTCCCAGAGATACATGGCACCATTGGTCTCAGCAGGGAGCAGACTACAGTCCCCAGCATGCACTCTGCTGGGGTGAAAGAGAAAACCCAGAAACAAGCTGAGGAGTGCTTGTAGCAGCTACTACTACAGGAGACATGGCAAATGAAACAGAGGACTGTGCTGGGGGAACTAATAGCCCCAGAACAACCAGAGAGAGAGAGCCACGCTGCACCGCACCACCAGAGAGAGCGACGCTGCACCGCACCACCAGAGAGAGCGACGCTGCACCGCACCACCAGAGAGAGCAACGCTGCACCGCACCACCAAAGAGAGCGACGCTGCGACGCTGCACCGCACCACCAAAGAGAGCGACGCTGCACCGCACCACCAAAGAGAGCGACGCTGCACCGCACCCCCAGAGAGAGCGACGCTGCACCGCACCCCCAGAGAGATCGACGCTGCACCGCACCCCCAGAGAGAGCGACACTGCACCGCACCCCCAGAGAGAGCGATGCTGCACCGCACCCCCATAGAGAGCGACGCTGCACCGCAGTACCAGAGGGAGCCACCCTGTACCCGCAGCACCAGAGGGAGTCACCCTGTACCCGCAGCACCAGAGGGAGCCACCCTGTACCCGCAGCACCAAAGGGAGCCACCCTGTACCCGCACCACCAGAGGGAGCCACGCTGTACCACACCACCAGAGAAAGAGCCACCCTGTACCTGCACAACCAGAGAGAGAGACACGCTCTACCGCACCGCCAGAGAGCAGGTCAGTGTCACTGGGCCATGGACACAATAGGAGACAGACAGTACTGGCATGGCCACAATAGGACTGGGACACTATAATAAAAAGGGGACTGCCCCGTAAAAGGGCACTGTAATCATTGCAGTGCCCCTTTTTAGTGCAGTTCCCTTTATATCACAGTGTCCCTACACATTACAGTGTGGAGGACCAACACCAGCCACCCCCGCTAATGTCTACCGAACCCCACCCCACCCCCCCCCCCCCCCCCGGTCCCTGGAAAGGTTGGCTGTTCAATCTAAAATGCCCGGGCCTATTTTTTGTCCCAGTCCGGGCCTGCATATGGACACCACCTCAGCTGCAAAGAGGAGACCATCTCCCCTGGGCCAACTACTGACTTCATTCGATCTTTACGATGTCTGGAGATGCTATCATGGATCAGAGAAGGATTAGCCCTTGTACATACGGTCAGATATTCAGATGGAAAATGTCCGATTGGACCGTGCTGTCGGATAATCCGACCGTGTGTGGGCTCCATCGGACTGTTTCCGTCGGAATATCCGACCGACAATGTTTTAGAGCTGGCTATAAAATTTTCCGACAACATGATCCGATCAGACTTTGTCCGATCGTTTGTAGAGAATTCCAATCGGACAAAGTGCCACGCATGCCCAGATCAAATTCCTAGACCAAAGCTATTGGCTACTAGCCTGAACGTAGTCCCGTCGTAACAAAATAACGTCAACACGTTCTGAACGATCGGATTTTCCGACAACTTTGTCTGACCGTGTGTATGCAACACCAGTTTCGGACAAAATCCGTCTGACAAAATTTGACGGATTTTGTTGTCGGAATGTCCGACCGTGTGTACAAGGGCTAACACGTACTTTTGCCCACACCACAAGTCTTATTCCTGAATCTATATGTTTCTTATGGACAAATGGTTATTACAAAATATTAGCTCGTCTGCTATCCACACCATGACATGGTCGGACCTTAATCCAATCTCAATTACCATTAATGACACTTCTCCCCAGCGGAATTCTTTTCTATGGCGAGCTAATAACTACATATTACAACATCCAGTATATTCCAAAGAAATTGCTAATCTCCTAGCAGAATACTTTGAATCAGGGCTGGACTGGGACAGGAATTTGGCCCTGGACTTCATCCAGACCGGCCCACTTACATTTTGAGTGTCCCATCAGCACCACCTTACATCAGAGTGTCCCATCAGCAGCCCCCTTACATCAGAGTGTCCCATCACCAGCCCCCTTACATCAGAGTGTCCCATCAGCACCCCCTTACATCAGAGTGTCCCATCAGCACCCCCTTACATCAGAGTGTCCCATCAGCACCCCCTTTGCATCAGAGTGTCCCATCACCAGCCCCCTTACATCAGAGCGTCCCATGAGCAGCCCCTTACATCAGAGTGTCCCATCAGCACCCCCTTACATCAGAGTGTCCCATCACCAGCCCCCTTACATCAGAGTGTCCCATCACCAGCCCCCTTACATCAGAGTGTCCCATCACCAGCCCCCTTACATCAGAGTGTCCCATCACCAGCCCCCTTACATCAGAGTGGCCCACTGAGCCATCGGCCCACCGGGAAACTCCCGGTAGTCCCAATGGCCAGTACATGCCTGCTTTGAATTCAATGTTGATTCAGTGTCGGACCCTGCCTTGGTGTGGAATGCACATAAAGTGGTTGTTAGAGGTATTATTATGAAACTAAGTTCGGTTTACAAAAAAAAAAGAACACAACAAATTGATTCCCTCACCTCCCAAATTGCCAAATTAGAGTCTGAACACAAATCTTTACCACAACCCGATACTCTGGCTCAACTAATGCAGTTTAGACAGGAACTTAGAACACTCCTTCTGCACAAATATGAATAAATGCAACGTAAATTTAAAGCCACATCATATTCCACATCCAACAAAGCTGGTAAAAAATTAGCTCAACAACTTAACCACTTCCCGACCGGCGCACGGCGATGTACGTCGGCAGAATGGCACGGGCAGGCATATTGGCGTACAGGTACGTCCAATTTTAAACGCCGCCCTGCTATCGCGAGCGCGCTGCCGGCGGCTCGCTCACATGCCGGTCGGGACCCCATGAGTCTGGTCGCGCGTCCCGCGGACTCGATCGCCATGAGCATACCCGCGATCGTCTCACGATACCCCCCCCTACACTGCCATCCACTGGTTAACCCCTTCACTGCCAGTGTCATTTACACAGGAATCAGTGCATTTGTATAGCAGTGATTGCTGTGTAAATGACAACGGTCCAAAAATGAGTCAAAAATGTCTGATGTGTCCGCCATAATGTCGCAGTCACAATAAAAATCGCTGATTGTCCCCATTACTAGTAAAAAAAAAAATTATTAATAAAAATGCCATAAAACTATCTCCTATTTTGTAAACGCTATAACTTTTGCGCAAACCAATCAATAATCGCTTATTGCGATTTTTTTACCAAAAATATGTAGAAGAATACGTATCGGCCTAAACTGAGGGAAATTTTTTTTTTTATATATATTTTTGGGGGATATTTATTATAACAAAAAGAAAAAAAATAATGTGTTTTTTTCAAAATTGTCACTCTATTTTTGTTTATAGAGCAAAAAATAAAAACCGCAGAGGTGATCAAATACCACCAAAAGAAAGCTCTATTTGTGGGAAAAAAAGAACGTCAATTTTGTTTGGGAGCCACGTCGCACGACCGCGCAATTGTCAGTTAAAGCGACACAGTGCCGAATCGCAAAAAGTGGTCTGGTCTTTGGCCAGCAAAATGGTCCGGGGCTGAAGTGGTTAAATCTAAAATTCATTATCTCTTCCACCCACACTCAAAAGATAAGCTATCAAATCCACAGGTTATAGCAAATGCTTTTAGTGATTATTACAGGGACCTCTACAATCTTCATACAGATGCTTCCACCCATCAACCGTTCCCTGCGGAAATTGATGAATCTCTTAACAAAATTAACCTACCTACCCTAACAGAGTGTCAACTAACCTACTTAAACGCTTCATTTTCTGCTTCAGAAATTCTTGCAACCATTGCCTCATTGCCAAGTAACAAAGCCCCGGGCCCCGATGGTCTTTCGGGAGAGAATACTTTAAACAATTCTCCACATATCTGATTCCCCATTTAACGGGATTCTTCAATATGGCTGCGTCGTCTTCTTATTTCCCTACAGAATCATTGTCAGCACTCATTGTCTCCACTCCCGAAACCTGGGAAAGATCCAACCTCACCCCAAAATTTCAGACCAATCTCCCTACTTAACCTTAACCTAAAAATTTATGCCAAAACCATAGCTAGATGCCTAGTTTCAATTATGCCAGATCTGATACCTAAGGATCAATCCGGTTTAATTAAAGAGAGACAAGCTCCTGACGCAACAAGACGTATGATAGACCTAACTCATCACGTAGAATCCAGCGGAACGCCTTCTCTGCTTCTCTCTTTGGATGCAGAGCAGGCGTTTGATCGGGTCCAATGGACGTATCTGCAAAAGGTACTATTAAAATTCGGATTTAAGGACTAGATATATAATGCTATCATGGCGCTATATACTCCCCCGTCGGCCCAGGTATTTTACGCCAATATGCTTTTCCACCCATTCCACATATCAAATGGAACACGCCAAGGTTGCTCCCTGTCAACTTTAATCTTTAATTTGGCAATGGAACCCTTGGCTGAACACATACGTAGGAATTCTAAGATAACGGGGATAACATTAGGTTCCACCACACATAAAATGAGTCTCTTTGCAGACGATGTAATTCTCATACTAACAACATCAGGGATATGCAATTAGCGGACCTCCAGCTGTTGCAGAACTACAAATCCCATGAGGCATAGCAAGACTCTCACAGCCACAAGCATCAGGGCCGTCTTTAATATAGATTGGGCCCTGGGCAAAATTTTTCTTGGGGGGCCCCCCCCCACGCAATTTCCTTCCCCACCTACTCTGAGACATACAATAAATAGCATCTAGACCTAAAATCATTTTTCTGTATCAGATCAAGCAGCAATTGCAATTGGTTGCAAGCAGTTATAGCATATCATTACTGCTTACTGACTAGTTGCTAGAGGTTACAGCACACATTACGGCTCACTGATTAGTTGCTAGAGGTCACAGCACATCACCTCCTCACAGCAGGGGAGCCTGATATACATAGGAATGCCACCATTATTTACATATCAATGTCACCAGCAGCAGGTATTTACTTAGTATTGTTGCCGCTATTTGCATATGAATGCTGGTTATTTATATGTAAACACAGGGTCTGCAGGTGAGTCACTTGCACACAACAATAGGGCAGAGCTGGGCAGCATTACTACCAGCACTTCACACAGATATTAGGACACAGCACAGGAATAAAGGGAATTTAAACCTGGATAGTTGGCAAGTATGAGGCAGCTGTTTTGGGCCCCAAAACAATATCAGGGCCCAGGGCAGCTGCCCCGTTTGCCCTGTCTTAAAGACGGCCCTGACAAGCATGACACCCAGAGGCAGAGGCATGATGGGACTTGTAATTTTGCAACAGCTGGAGGTCCGCTAATTGCAGATCCCTGCCCTACATCATCACTAGCCGCAGCTTGCCAAACACTGGACTGGTTTGGTCGGGTATCCTTTTACAAACTAAATACAACCAAATCACATATATTGGATCTAAAATTAGATGCCACCACTAGACACCTCCTACAGGCCCAATACCCTTTGACATGGCCTGACGACAGTATTTCTTATTTAGGAATACAACTCACGAGATCTACAAAACTCCTCTTTGCGTCCAATTTTAAATCCCTTCTGAATAAATTGCGCGTCGATTCTCAAAAGATCACTAAATTAGAGGTAGGTTAGCAGCGTTCAAAATGATGCACTTGCCCCAAATTCTTTATCTATTTAGAACCATACCTATCCCCATCCCTAAATACTATTTCACATCTCTACAAAGGATACTCAATCAATGTATCTGGCACGGAACCAAACCTAGATGTGCTCATTCCAAATTAAGAAATCATAAATTGGCGGGAGGATCGGGGTTGATTGATTTTGAAGACTACCACACAGCAGTATTAATAGATCAAGCCAAAGAATAGTTCCAAAATCCTCCAAACTAACTTTGGAGTAACATTGAACATATCTTGCTACTGAGTTCCGGCTTAAAGGAATGGCTAATGAGCACTCCGCTAGGGACAAAACTGCCCAAGGATCTACCTCCTACCATGGTAGTCAGTCACGACTAAAGCCTGGAAAATTCTAAATCAAGAAATACATTGTGAACCAAATATATCACAAATCATGATCCCTATCAAATCTTTACACCATTTATCACATGACCTATCACTACAACATTGGTCTCAAAAGGGCATCACCTCCATAAACCAACTACTCATGGGTCCACATACGCAAGCCTTTTCTGTCCTACAAAGCAAATTTAACTTACTACACTAGGACCTCTCTACATATACCCGCATACAACAACGCCTCAACAAGCTCAAACTTCCTTTATACAATATTTGGCCAACAATATGGGCGTTTCTAAACTCTTCCGCCTCTAACAAAAAAGGAATATCCCTAGTATATAATGTCCTACACCTAAAACGTCTTTTCACAAAATCAACAGCACTGGGAAAATGACTTACAAATGTCCTTTACAGACCAACAATAGGAACAAGCGTTCAAAAAACGTTTACAAAGCCACTAAGACCCCTTTCACACTGGGGCGTTTTTCAGGCGTTTTTCAGGTGCTTTAGCGTTAAAAAAAGCGCCTGTAAAGCGCTTGAAAGAAGCCTCATCTGCAGTCCCAATGTGAAAGCCCAAGTGCTTTAAGAGCCCTTTCACAATGTCAGCGCCCGAAAAACGCTCGTAAAGCTCCGCTTAAACTAGCAGCGCTTTACCAGTGTTTTTCGAGCGTTATTGGGGCGTTTTTAACCCCTGCTAGTGGCCAAATAAAGGGTTAAAAGCGCCCACAAAATGCTGCTGCCAATAGCGTTTTTCAGGCGTTTTTCAGGCGTTTTTCAGGCGTTTTACAGGCGCTTCCCATTGATTTCAATGGGAAGGGGCGTTTTAGGAGCGTTGTATTCACCGCTCCAAAAGCGCTGCAAAGAAGCTGCTTGCAGGACTTTTTTTGACGCCCTGCCAGCGCAGCGCCTCAGTGTGAAAGCACTCGGGCTTTTACATTGGGATTGCAGTTGCAGCTTCTTTCAGGCGCTTTTTTTAACGCTAAGGCACCTAAAAAAACACCCCAGTGTGAAAGGAATCTCGGTGTGAAAGCACTCGGGCTTTTACATTGGGATTGCAGTTGCGGCTTCTTTCAGGCGCTTTTTTTTAACGCTAAAGCGCATGAAAAACGCCTGAAAAACGCCCCAGTATGAAAGGGGTCTAAGAGCCCTTTCACAATGTCAGCGCCCAAAAAACGCTCGTAAAGCGCCGCTTAAACTAGCAGCGCTTTACCAGCGTTTTTCGAGCGTTATTGGGGTGCTTTTAACCCCTGCTAGTGGCTAAATAAAGGGTTAAAAGCGCCCACAAAACGCTGCTGCCAATAGCGTTTTTCAGGCGTTTTTCAGGCGCTTCCCATTGATTTCAATAGGAAGGGGCGCTTTAGGAGCGTTGTATTCACCGCTCCAAAAGCGCTGCAAAGAAGTTGCTTGCAGGACTTTTTTTGACGCCCTGCCAGAGCAGCGCCTCAGTGTGAAAGCACTCGGGCTTTTACATTGGGATTGCAGTTGCAGCTTCTTTCAGGCGCTTTTTTTAACGCTAAAACGCCTGAAAAACGCTCCAGTGTGAAAGGGATCTCGGTGTGAAAGCACTCAGGCTTTTACATTGGGATTGCAGTTGCAGCTTCTTTCAAGCGCTTTACAGGCGCTTTTTTTAACGCTAAAGCACCTGAAAAACGCCCGAAAAACGCCCCAGTGTGAAAGGGGTCTAAAAGTTCAGCACTATGTGAACTAACTAAAAAAATAACCCTTAGGCCGCGTACACACGCGCGGACTGTTCGCCCAACTTTGTCCGTCCAACAGTTTCGGCAAACAGTCCGCTCAAACTTAGCATGGACGGACATGGCCACACACGACGGACGAACAGTTTGCTGAAACCGTGAGCGATGACGTGAACGGCACGTACGACGGGACGAAAAATACGACGTCCTATACACTGCATTATAGCTTTCGGCGTGAAAATCCTTTCTGAGCATGCGCGCAACTTTGTTTGACGAACAAGCCTACACACGGGCGGACTGTTCGCTCAAACAAGGTTTCAGCGGACAGTTTTTCGGAATTTCCGAAAAACCTTGTCCGTCCAACTGTCCGCTGAAAGCCCACACACGAGCGGACTGTCCGCCCAAACACTGTTCAGCGGACAAAGTTGGGCGAACAGTCCGCGCGTGTGTACGCGGCCTTAGGTGGTATTTGACTCCGTCAAGATTAACGTTTTACAATCCAACATTGTCAGACTTGTACTGGAGATGTAATTCTGCTAAAGGTGACATGCTTCATGTCTTTTGGAGTTGTAATTCTGGAAAACAGTTTTCCTTATAATAACGGACATAACCCAAATTCCATCTATTCCTGGTTTAGCTCTCTTAAACCTGACTATAGATGACATACCCTACCCTTTTCGTCATGTAACGACACATATTCTCCTGGCAGCCAGGCTATCCATAACCAGACTATGGAAATCGGTTACACCTCCATCCATCTACCAACTTCTGGACACTGTATACCTGCATTACAGTTATGAATTGATGATGGCCTCCAGTGAAGGTACATTACCAAAAGAAATAAATCTGTGGTCACCGTGGGAAAGGTGGTCGAAATCCCCAGATTTTGTAAAATAATCTTGAATGATACCGTAGTTATCGGCGTATAACAAGCGCCGGCGTATAACATGCACCCCAAGTTTCGGAGGGAATTTTAACCCTTTCACGACTAAGCCCATTTTTGAAATGTGGTGTTTACAAGTTAAAATCCATATTTTTTGCTAGAAAATTACTTGGAACCCCCAAACATTATATATATATATTTTTTTTAGCAGAGACTCTAGAGAATAAAACGGCGATTGTTGCAATATTTTATGTCATACGGTATTTGCACAGCGGTGTTTTAAACGCAACTTTTTGGGAAAAGGGACACTTTCATGAATTAAAAACAAACAAAACAGTAAAATTAGCCCAATTTTTTTGCATAATGGGAAAGATTATGTTACGCCGAGTAAATAGATACCAAACATGTCACACTTTATAATTGCACGCACTCGTGGATTGACGACAAAGTACGGTACCTAAAAATCTCAATAGGCGACGCTTTAAAAAAATTTTTTACGGTTACCAGGTTAGCGTTACAGAGGAGGTCTAGTGCTAGAATTATTGCTCTCGCTCTGACGATCGCGGCGATACCTCACATGTGTGATTTGAACACTGTTTACATAAGCGGGCGCGACTTCCGTATGCGTTTTCTTTGCTTCGCGAGCTCGCGGGGACGGCGGGCGCTTTAAAAAAAAAATTTTTATTTTTTTATTTATTTTAAAATGACTAAATTGTTTAAAAAAAAATTTAATCACTTTTATTGCTGTCACAAGGAATGTAAACATCCCTTGTGACAGTAATAGGTAGTGACAGGTACTCTTTATGGAGGGATCGGGGGTCTAAAAGACCCCCCACCCCTCCTTTACACTTCAATGTATTCAGATCGCCGAAAATGGCGATTCTGAATACCGTATATATTTTTAAAACCGGCGCCATTGGCAGCCGAGTAAACAGGAAGTGACGTCATGACGTCGCTTCCGTGTTTACTATGAGGAGACTGGAACGAAGCCGATTATGGCTTCGTTCCAGTTCCTCCCCAGCAGCCGGAGGCGTCGTAAGTGGAATCGGTGCTCCAGATTGAGCGGGAGCACCGGTAACAGCAGCGGGAGGCGGCAGGAGGGGGGACGTCCCCTCCCGCTCCTCCGGCATAACAGCAGAGCGGCTTTTAGCGGCTTTTATGCCTGCAGGTGCGGGCATCATCCCGGTATAACCCCCGGAAGCCGAATACGCACATCTGCGTACACTCGGCGGGAAGGGGTTAAGGAAAAAAACTTTTAGGAGGGAAGTTTAAGGAAAAAAACTTACATTTAAATGCCCATCAATGCAGCCTTATCAGTGTCCATCTGAAGCCTTGTCGGTGTCATTTGCAGCCTTGTCCATCATTGCACCCTTGTCAGTGTCATATGCAGCTTTGTCATGCAGCCTTGTCCACCATTGCAGCCTTGTCCCCTTGTCAGTGTCATTTTCAGCCTTGTCAGTTTTATTTTTAGCTTTTATTTTTAAAAATGGCGCCGCCGAGATGCCCTGTGTATCTCAGCGGCACTCGGTAGTGCTCGGCCTCTTTCGGCCGTTCTCGTTGGCTTTCGCCAGCCTTCGGCCCTTCTCTCGGCCGTTCTCGGCAGTTTTCGGCCGCCGAGAAGGGCCGAAAGCTGACGAGAAGGGTCAAAGGCGGGCGAAAGCTGCCGAAAGCCGCAGAGAAGGGCCAAAGGCAGGCGAAAGCCGCCGAGAAGGGCCGAAAGCTGACGAGAAGGGCCAAAGGCGGCCGAAACCCGCCGAGAAGGGCCAAAGGTGGGCGAAAGCCGCCAAGAAGGGCCAAAGGCAGCCGAAAGCCGCCGAGAAGGGCCAAAGGTGGGCGAAAGCCGCCGAAAGCCGCCAAGAACGGCCAAAGGCAGCCGAAAGCCGCCGAGAAGGGCCGAAGGCAGCTGAAAGCCACCCAGAGGCTCCAAAATGGTGGAGGATAGGCGTATAACATGCACCTGCGATTTCCCCCTGATTTTAAGGGGGGAAAGTGCGTGTTATACGCCGATAAATACGGTATCTTAATATGCTTCTACTGTGTTCTCAGGTTTTGTTGTACACTATTTGGATGTATTGTAGATATAGGTAATTGAATGTACTCAACTTTTGCGACATCACCCTCCCCCAAGACACAGTTGAGCACCCATTGGGGTGTCATTTATACAATATCATATATATCAGCTGATTTTGCTTTTCTTTTCATGAACCGTACTACAGATATCTTGTCTCGTGTATAAATTGTACATTTATAGATAAGTTAACATTCGGTTATTTTATGTTTACTTATATTTCGACATACATTGTACAATATGTATCTTATATGCATTATCTTAAATACAATGAAAATTGATTGATTAAAAAGCAGCATATTAACGATCAGAAAATCGTCAGATCGTTCATTGGACAAAATTACATTTCCGATTTTCTGATTGTGTGCGGGCCGTAACAATCCGGGAAAGTACAAGTATCCCCCAAATGACCGCTTTTTGGAAAGTAGACGTTCCAAGATATTTAGTAAGGTGCATGGTGAGTTCTTTGAAGTTGTAATTTTTTCCCCACAATTTTTTGCAAAATTAAGATTTTTTTTTTCCCAAAAAATTGTCATATTAACAGGTCATTTCTCGCACACGGTATACACATACTTCCAACTACTCGCCAATACACATTCTGCTACTCCTCCTGAGTATGGGGATACCACGTGTGTGAGACTTTTATACATCTCGGCCACATAGAGAGGCCCAACATGCAGGGATCTCCATCAGGTGTTCTAGGGACATAAATTACACATCTCATCTTATTCCTACATATCACACTTTTGTGAGGCTCTGTAGGGGCACTGATTGGCATTGATGGGCACTGTAGGGCACAGATGACACTGTAGTGGCACTGATGAGCACTGTGATGAGGACTGATGTGGTACTGATGAACAATGTGATGGCACTGATGTTGTACTGATAAGCTCTTTGAAGGCACTGATGTGGCACTGATGAACACTGTGATGGCACCGATGAGCACTGTGATGGCATCGATGAGCACTGTAATGGCACTGATGAGCACTGTGATGGCACTGATGTGGCACAGATGAGCACTGTGATGAGCACTGTGGTGGCACTGATGAGGCATTGATGAGCACTGTGATAGCACTGATGTGACACCCATGAGCACTGTGATGACACTGATGAGAACTGTGATGGCACTGATGTGGCTTGGATGAGCAGTGTGATGGCACTGATGTGGCTTGGATGAGCAGTGTGATGAGCACTGAGGTGCCACTGATGAGCACTGTGATGAACACTGATGTGGTACTGATGAACACTGTGATGGCACCAATGAGCACTGTGATGGCACTGCTGTAGAATGGATGAGCACTGTGATGACACTTATGTGGCACCAATGAGCACTGTGATGGTACTGATGTGACACTGATGAGCACTGTAATGGCACTGATGTGGCACTGATGAGCACTGTGATGGCACTGATGTGGCATGGATGAGCATTGTGATGACACTGATGTGGCACAGATGAGCACTGTAAAAGGACTGATGTGGCACTGATGAGCAATGTGATTGCACTGATAAGCACTGTGATGGCACTGATGTGGTACTGATGAGCACTGTGGTGGCACCGATGAGCACTGTGATGGCACTGATGTGGTGCAGATGAGCACTGTGTTGAGCACTGTGGTGGCATTGATGAACACTGTGATAGCACTGATGTGGCACCAATGGGCACTGTGATGACACTGATGAGCACTGTGATGGCACTGATGTGGCACTGATGAGCACTGTGATGGCACTGGTGTGGCATGGATGAGCACTGTGATGAGCACTGTGGTGGCACTGATGAGCACTGTGATGAACACTGATGTGGTACTGATGAACACTGTGATGGCACCAATGAGCACTGATGTGGTACCAATGAGCACTGTGATGGCACTGATGTGGTACTGATGAACACTGTGATGGCACTGCTGTGGCATGGATGAGCACTGTGATGGCACTGATGTGGCACAGATGAGCACTGTAAAGGCACTGATGTGTCACTGATGAGCAATGTGATTGCACTGATAAGCACTGTGATGGAACTGATGTGGCACTGATGAGCACTGTGGTGGCACTGATGAGCACTGTGATGGCAATGATGTGGCATTAATGAGCACTGTGATAGCACAGATGTGGCACATATGAGCACTCATGTGGCACCGATGAACACTGTAATGGCACTGATGTGACACTGATGAGCACTGTGATGGCACTGATGAGCACTGTGATGAGCACTGTGATGGCACTGATGTGGCATGGATGAGCACTGTGGTGGCACTGATGATCACTGTGATGAACACAGATGTGGTACTGTTGAACACTGTCATGGCACCAATAAGCACTGTGATGGCAATGATGTAGCACTGTGATGGCACTGATGTGGCACAGATGAGCACTGTGATGAGCACTGTGCTGGCACTGATGTGGCATTGATGAGCACTGTGATAGCACAGACGGGGCACAGATGAGCACTGATGTGGCACCGATGAGCACTGTGATGACACTGATGAGTACTGTGATGGCACTGATGTGGTAATGATGAGCACTGTGATGGCACTGATGTGGCATGGATGAACACTGTGGTGGCACTCCTGAGCACTGTGATTAACACTGATGTGGTACTGATGAACACTGTGATGGCACTGCTGTGGCATGGATGAGCACTGTGATGGCACTGATATGGCACAGATGAGCACTGTAAAAGCACTGATGTGTCACTGATGAGCAATGTGATTGCACTGATAAGCACTGTGGTGGCACTGATGAGCACTGTGATGACAATGATGTAGCACTGTGATGGCACTGATGTGGCACAGATGAGCACTGTGATGAGCACTGTGGTGGCACTGATGTGACATTGATGAGCACTGTGATAGCACAGATGTGGCACAGATGAGCACTGATGTGACACTGATGAGCACTGTGATGGCACTGATGTGGCATGGATGAGCACTGTGGTGGTACTGATAAGCATTATGATTAACACTGTGATGACATTGATGTGGCACAGATGGAACTGTAATAGCACTGATGTGGCACCGATGAATACTGTGATGGCACCGATGAGCACTGTGATGGCACTGAAGTGGCATGGATGAGCACTGTGAGGACACTGATGTGGTACCAATGAGCACTGTGATGGCACTGATTTGACACTGATGAGCACTGTGATGACACTGATGTGGCATGGATGAGCACTGTTATGAGCACTATGGTGGCACTGATGTGGCACTGATGAGCACTGTGATGGCACTGGTGTGGCACAGATGAGCACTGTGATGAGCACTGTAATGACACTGATGGGGCATGGATGAACACTGTAATGAGCACTTTGGTGGGATGGATGTGGCACTGATGAGCACTGTGATGGCACTGATGTGGCATCAATGAGCAATGTGATTGCACTGATAAGCACTTTGATGGCACTGGTGAGCACTGTGATGGCATGGATGTGGCACGGATGAGCACTGTAATGACACATGTGGCACTGGTGAACAGTGTGATGGCACCAATGAGCACTGCGATGGCACTAAAGTGGCATGGATGAGCACTGTGATGACACTGATGTGGTACCAATGAGCACTGTGATGGCACTAATGTGACACTGATGAGCACTGTGATGAGCACTGTGATGACGCTGATGTGGCATGGATGAGCACTGTGGTGGCACTGATGTGGCATTGATGAGCACTGTGATGAGCATTGTGATGGCAGTGGTGTGGCACTGATGAGCACTGTGATGACACTGATGTGGCATGGGTGAACACTGTGATGAGCACTGTTGTGGCACTGATGAGCACTGTGATGGCACTGATGTGGCACTGATGAGCACTGTAATAGCACTGATGTGGCACCGATGAGCAATGTGATTGCACTGATAAGCACTTTGATGGCACTGATGAGCACTGTGATGGTACTGATGTGGCACAGATGAGCACTGTGATGGCACTGATGTAGCACAGATTAACACTGTGATGGCACTGATGTGGCATGGATGAGCACTGTAATGACACATGTGGCACTGGTGAGCAGTGTGATGGCACCGATGAGCACTGTGATTGCACTGAAGTGGCACCAATGAACAATGTGATTGCACTGATAAGCACTTTGATGGCACTGGTGAGCACTGTGATGGCACTGATGTGGCACTGATGAGCACTGTGATGGCACTGATGTAGCACAGATTAACACTGTGATGGCACTGATGTGGCATTGATGAGCACTGTAATGACACATGTGGCACTAATGAGCACTGTGATGGCACTGATGTGGCACTGATGAGCTCTGTGATGGCACTGATGAGCACTGCATTGGCACTGATGAGCACTGTAATGGCACTGATGGGGAGGGGAAATTGCTAATTGGGCCCAATTTTGACTTTTTCACTTAGGGGTGTACTCACTTTTGGTGCCAGCAGTTTAGACATTAATGGCTGTATGTTGAGTTATTTTAAGAGGGACAGCAAATTTACACTGTTATACAAGCTGTACACTCACTACTTTACATTGTAGACAAGTGTCATTTCTTCAGTGTTGTCACATGAAAAGATAGATAGTTACTTTCCTGATTTATTTATTTATTCAATTTATGTATTTCTTTACTAATTATTTTTTACATTTTATTTATTTAGCTTTTACATTTATTTTTGTTATGATTTATTTAGCTGATTAATTTGTGTAAATTATAATTGATTTACCTTATTTATTTCATTTATAAACAAATTATTTGTCTAGTTTATTTATTTTAAAATTATATTATAATATATTTTATTAATTATTTATAAAATATTTATTTATTTATTCACCCAATCTATGTATTATTTCTTATTATAATTTATTTAATAATTTGACTTATTTATTTAATTAAATTATTTATTTTATTATTATTTTAATAATTTATTGATAAAGCTAACTTTTTTTTATTAGTATTTACTTATTAAACAATTTTTATGTTTAGGTATAATTTATTTAGCAAATTTTTTCAAATATATTTTATAATTTATTTATCTATTTTTTTCTTTTATATATTTTATGTATTTTCCCAATGTCTTTATTTTATGATTTATTTAAATGCAATAAATACATTTACTTATTATTTATATGATAAGCTATTTATTTACCTAATTTATTGATCTTATGTTTTATTTATTTGTTCCCTTATTTCTATAGTTTTATAATGTATGCATTTATTTGTCCAATTTATTTACCTAATTTTTAAAAATGTTTTTTTTTATAGTTTATTTATGTATCTAATTTATTTTATGTATGTGTTCCCTTATTTCTCTAGTTTTATAATTTATGCAATAATTTGTCTGATATATATTTTTTTTTATAATGTATTTGTTTATTTTGTAATATTTAGTCGGGTGTTTATTTATTTTTACAATGTATTCATTTATTTTGAAATATTTAGTTGTGTATTTATTTATTTTACAGTGTATTTGTTTATTTTGTAATATTAAGTTGTGTATTTATTTTATAATGTATTTGTTTATTATGTAACATTTAGTCATGCATTTATTTATTTTACAATGTCTTTTTTTATTTTGGAATATTTAGTCTGTGTTTATTTATTTTATAATGTATTTGTTTATTTTGTAATATTTAGTCATGTATTTATTTTTTCCAATGTATTCGTTTATTTTGAAATATTTAATTGTTTATTTATTTATTTTACAGTGTATTTGATTATTTTGGAATATTTACTCATGTATTTATGTATTTTAAAATGTATTTGTTTATTTTGTAATATTGTATTTGTTTATTTTGTAATATTTACATGTGTATTTATTTATTTGTAATGTATTTGTTTAATTTGTAATATTTAGTTGTGTATTTATTTTATAATGCATTTTTTACATGTTTTTTTGTAATATTTAGTTGTGTATTTATTTATGTTACAATGTATTTTTTTTTTAGTTGTGTATTTATTTTACAATGTATTTTTTTTAGTTGTGTAATTATTTATTTTAAAATGTATTTTTTTTAGTTGTTTATTTATTTTACAAATTTTTTTTTAGTTGTGTATTTATTTTACAATGTATTTTTTTTAGTTGTGTATTTATTTATTTTACTATGTATTTTTTTATATTTAGTAGTGTATTTATTTATTTTACAATGCATTTTTACATGTTTTTTGTAATATTTAGTCGTGTATTTATTTATGTTACAATGTATTTTTTTTTATTTGTGTATTTATTTACTTTACAATGTATTTTTTTAGTTGTTTATTTATTTTACAATGTATTTTTTTTTAGTTGTGTATTTATTTATTTTACAATGTATTTTTTTTTTAGTTGTGTATTTATTTATTTTACAATGTATTTTTTTATATTTAGTAGTGTATTTATTTATTTTACAATGCATTTTTTACATGTTTTTTGTAATATTTAGTCGTGTATTTATTTATGTTACAATGTATTTTTTTTATTTGTGTATTTATTTACTTTACAATGTATTTTTTTAGTTGTTTATTTATTTTACAATGTATTTTTTTTTAGTTGTGTATTTATTTATTTTACAGTGTATTTTTTTTAGTTGTGTATGTATTTATTTTATAATGTATTTGTTTAATTTGTATTTAGTCGTGTATGTTTTTTAATGTATTTGTAACAAAGTATTTGTTTATTTTGTAATATTGTATTTGTTTATTATGTAATATTTACTTGTGTATTTATTTATTTTACAATGTTTTTATTTAGTTTGTAATATTTAGTTGTGTATTTTTTTTATTTTACAGTGTATTTTTTTAATATTTAGTTGTGTATTTATTTATTTTACAATGCATTTTTTTAGTTGTTTATTTATTTTACAGTGCATTTTATTTGTAATATTTAGTAGTGTATTTATTTATTTTACAATGTATTTGTTTGTTTTGTAATATTGTATTTGTTTATTTTGTAATGTTTACTCATGTATTTATTTCTTTTATAATGCATTTGTTTAATTTGTAATATTTAGTAGTGTTTTTTTATTTATTTACAATGCATTTGTTAATTATGTAATATTTAATAGTGTATTTATTTTATCATGTATTTGTTTATTTCGTAATATTTACTTCTGTATTTATTTATTTTACAATGTATTTTTTATTTTGTAATATTGTATTTGTTTATTTTGTAATATGTACTCTTGTATTTATTTATTTTATAATGTATTTGTTTAATTTGTAATATTTAGTAGTGTATTTTTTTTATTTACAATACATTTGTTAATTATGTAATATTTACTTGTGTATTTATTTTATCATGTATTTGTTTATTTAGTAATATTTAGTTGTGTATTTATTTATTTTACAATGTATTTTTTTAAATATTTCGTTGTGTATTTATTTATTTTACAATGTATTTTTTTATTTTTTGTAATATTTAGTTGTGTATTTATTTTAGAATTTTTTTTTTTTATTTTTTTGTAATATTTAGTTATGTATTTATTTATTTTACAACGTATTTATTCATTTTACAGTGTATGTTTTTTTTTTTAGTTGTGTATTTATTTATTTTGCAATATTTTTTTTTTAGTTGTGTATTTATTAATTTTACAATGTTTTTTTTTTAGTTGTGTATTTATTTATTTTACAATATTTTTTTTTTTAGTTGTGTATTTATAAATTTTACAATGTTTTTTTTTGTTAGTTGTGTATTTATTTACTTTAGAATGTATTTGTTTTTTTAGTTGTGTACTTATTTATTTTACAATATATATATATATATATATATATATATATATATATATATATATATATATATATAGTAAAATAAATAAGTATACAACTAAAAAAAAATACATATATAGAAAGCAACAATAAATGATACATAAAATACACACGTGACAAGATAAACAAATACATTGTAACATAATTAAACACATGACTAAATATTACAAAATAAACAAATGCCTTGTAAAATAAATAAATACACAAAAAAAAAAAATATATATATATATATATATATGTTATGTATTTATTTACATACAATATATACACACACATATATATATATATATATATATATATATATATATATATATATATATATTAGTTATGTATATATTTATCTTACAATATATACACACACACATATATATATATATATATATATATATATATATATATATATATATATATATATATATATATATATATATATATATATATATATATATTTATATTTATTTATTTATTTTTTTGTGTATTTATTTATTTTACAATGTATCTTTTGTAATATTTAGTAGTGTATTTATTTACTTTACGAGGCATTTGTTTATTTTGGAATATTTAGTCGTGTGTTTAATTATGTTACAATGTACTCGTTTATCTTGTCACGTGTGTATTTTATGTATCATTTATTGTTGCTTTCTATATATATTCTATAATCTATACATTGTAACATTATCAGTGGAAGTGAATGAAAGGTTCCTCTTTCCCGGAGCTCAGCTGGTGGAGGTGACAACCCCTCGGCCTGCCAGCAGGGGGCGCCTCTGGCTCTCTCTCGCTCTGGCTCGCGTGACGTATTTCCGAGGTCCCTCTGTCTGTCCGGGCGGCTCCTCCCATTGGCTGCTGATAGCAGAGATACAAAGTAGCGGTGTAGTCCCCGCCCCCCGGATGCGGAGACAGTGACGGCCCGGAGAGTGGAGGAGGTGGAGGAGGATTCGGATCTATGCAGTCAGGGAGCAGCCAGCCGGCCACAGCGCACAAAATGCCGAAGAAGAAGCCGGGCCCCATCCAGCTCAACCCCACCCCGGACGGCACGGCGGTCAACGGGACCCCCCTTCCAGAGTAAGTGTTGGGGGGGCTTAAAGGGGGAGACCCCCCTGATCTTTGTCTAACCCCCAGGAATTGCAATAGTTCCTGGTGTCCCCAATCCTGACAGTCCTCATTGGGGGAGGGGGACACTTGATGCATGGAATCCTCAGGTGTCACCTTGTCTCCCTCAATCAGATTGCTGCCATTGACCACCCCCTCCCCCCCATGGACATCCTTATGGGGTGACATCTCCCTGCAGCAAATTAAAATATAGAGGGGGCACTCTTATCTCTGAGCACCCCAGGAATTGGGGGGGGGTCCCTTGTATTTCCTGGTGTCCCCATCCTGACATTCCTGATTGTGGGGGAGGGGGGGCATTTGATTGTATGGACTCCTTGGGTGTCACCATGTCTCCCCACCCCCCCCAATCAGATGCTACCATTGACCCCCCCCCTCCCCCCATGGACATCCTTATGGAGTGTCCTCTGCCTGCAGCAAATAAGAGCGCCCCCCATCTCTATTTTTATCTCTGAGCACCCCATGAATTGGGGGTCCTGTTGCATTTCCTGGTGTCCCCGATCTTGACATTCCTGATTGTGGGGGAGGGGGACACTTGATGCATGGAATCCTCGGGTGTCACCTTGTCTACCCCAATCAGAGATGATGTTGGTGACAACCCCCCCCCCCCCCACACCGCTATGGACATCCATCCCAATTCATCTCTATGGGGTGACCTCTCCCCATAATACAGACATTTGGGTGGGTCATCCCTCTTTAGTACATAGTAATTGCACTTTATGATGGGGTGACACCCCAAATAATAATACAGAGGGGGGGTTGTCTATGAGGTGACATCTGCCTGCATAAAATAATACAGTGGGGTGGGGGGGGCTCCTATCTTTGAGCACCCCAGGAATTGGGGGGTCCTGTTGCATTTCCTGGTGTCCCCAGTCCTGACATTCCTGATTGTGGGGGAGGGGGGCACTTGATGCATGGACTCCTCAGGTGTCGCCTTCTCTTCCCCAATCAGAGATGATGTCGGTGACTACCCCCCCCCCCAGCCATGGACATCCCTATGGATCCCTATCTCCAAATAATAATATAGAGTTTGAGGTGGGGGGGTTGCCATTAAAATCCTGCTGCAGGACAGTGAAACCCCCACCCCAGCCCCCACCCGCAGCCATGGACATCTTTATTTAATACTCATCGCAGCTATGGGGTGACACTCCCCCCCCCCCCCAATAATACAAACATGGGGGGGAGGGGAGATTGCCAGTGACATGCTATTAGATTGTAAGCTCTTCTGAGCAGGGCCCTCTTAATCCTCTTGTATTTTATTGTATTATCTCCCTTTATATTGTAAAGTGCTGTGTAAACTATTGGCGCTATATAAATCCTGTATAATAATAATAATACTGCAGGACAGTGACACATCCCATCCCCCACCTCCCTGTCATGGACATCCCTCTAGTCTTCATTGCATACATTTGTGGGGTGACAACTCCCTACCTGCCCCCCAATAATATATCCTGTTGTATTTCTATTTCTATGACCAACCCTATTCATTCCTATGGGGTTGCATCTCCCTGCAGCAAATAGACATTTTGGGGGGGGGCTCTTTTCTCTGTGCACACCAGGAATTGGGGGTCTTGTTGTCCCCAGTCCTTACTTTCCTACTTTCCTGGTGATTGTGACAGTGGCATCTGCCTGCAGCACATAATATAGACTTTGGTGGGGTTTACCTATTTGCCCCCCAGGAGTTGGGGGCCCTGTTGCATTTCCTGTTGTCCTGGTCCTGACATTCCTGGTGATTGGTGGGGGGGTTAGATGCATGGACTCCTCAGGTGTCGCCTTGTCTCCCCCAATCAGAGATGCTGTCAGTGGCAGACATGAGCCTCATTGTACTATGATTGGCCAATCGCCCGTCACTCCAATCTGCTGGCTGCACTTTAGGCTCGGCTCTGCATCGCATTTATTGCAGAAAAAATGTAGTTTTAAAGCAGGAAAACTCAGGGGAGGGGGATTCTTTGCAATGGGGCTGCCCTGGCACTGCCAGAATGCTGGTTTAGGTCTAAGGCAGTTCTAATTGCCCAATCCTATGCTTCCTATAGGGCAGGGATATGCAATTAGTGGACCTCCAGCTGTTGCAGAACTACAAGTCCCATGAGGCATAGCAAGACTCTGACAGCCACAAACATGACATGCAGAGGCATGATGGGACTTGTAGTTTTGCAACAGCTGGAGGTCCGCTAATTGCATATCCCTTGCTATAAGGGCTCATTCACATAAGTGCCTGGGAGGGGCAGTAAAAGCAAGCGCTTGGGCTGTGGTTTAACCGCTCCCTGACTGCCTAGCTGAACACTGAAATGCAGCAGCCGCTCACGGAACATCTGCGATTCCTGTAACAACCTGTAAATGGCGTGCCGCTTTTGGTAGGCAGTGCCATCGCTTACTGCCACCAATGCAATTCTGTGGGGCCGTGATGCATACTGGGTGCGATGCATGCAGTTGTGGTTTTGATAGCATGGTATTTACAGGGTTAAGTCAGGCAGTGAGTAGGTGGTGCCTGCTTCCACCCCTGTTTAATGCCAAGGGGGAGGTCTTAGGAAGTGGAGGATTGCATAAGAAAAAAAAAGTCATTTTTTGTTTTATGTGAAAACTACTAATCCCATCACCTCTCCATAGAGATGGACAAAGCCAGGCCTGGGTGACCACCATAGATACAGTGGATTGAGTGTAGCCATCCTAGGACACAGTCTGGTCAATAGGGGGTCCCATAAACCCCATGAACCAATACCCCCTGCTGAACCCCCAAGGAATGGACTTTATGTGACCTTCTTGTCCCTTCAGGGTTTCTTTTCCTACATTTTTTAACCAGATGTTTGTTGACCCGTGCTCGTTCTGTGGATCGGCCCGATGAGTGCTGATGTAAATGGACGCACACCCGCCTGGAGTTCCCACACATGTAAAAGGAACATAAGCATGTCGGGGTCCCATTCACATGTGTGGCAGCCCTTTCCCCCCTGCTGAAAAGGGGTCTGTGGTGGATTTCTTTTCAGAGGGCATTGAGGCAACTCCCCATTTAGCCCTGCAAATGCCCTGCCGCCGTGCCACAGTTGCATGAATTGCACGCTCCATAGCCTTGCATGGGTCGCATGTGGCGGTGGTAACGCTGGTTGCTTGCAGCGTGCTGCTTAGGTTTTTGCTGCGTCATGTGAATTGCTGCATGCTCTGGTTGGGGGCGGTAAAACCACGGCTCAACCACATGGCGTTACCGCCCCTCTAGTGGCACTTGTGAACCAGCCCTTATTCACAGGATCACCAGCTGAAGATAAAAGCATCAAAAAGGAAACACATGTTGCAATATGTTACTTTGTTGTCTTTGGCTTTATATCTACTTTTAAATAAGATGTGTTAAATCGTGCATGGCGGTTTTGTAATGTATGAGATTAGTGGCGGCGTTTGTCATTGACTGTTTCTGTAGACATGGACCATATCGGTAATATGATGGAATTATTTCTGGTAAAGGGGTGGATAGGATTCCAGGAGAGGAGGCAGAAAATCTGATCCCTGTGATGAAGTCATATGATGAATGGGTGTGGGGTGCCGGGTTGCAGTATATGATGGATGGATGGGTGTGGGGTGCCAGGTTGCAGTATATGATGGATGGATAGGTGTGGGGTGCCAGGTTGCAGTATAGGATGGATGGATGGGTGTGGGGTGCCAGGTTGCAGTATAGGATGGATGGGTGTGGGGTGTCGGGTTGCAGTATTGGATGGATGGGTGTGGGGTGCCGGGTTGCAGTATATGATGGATGGATGGATGGGTACGGGGTGCCAGGTTACAGTATAGGATGGATGGATGGGTGTGGGGTGCCGGGTTGCAGTATAGGATGGATGGGTACGGGGTGCAGGGTTGCAGTATATGAAGGATAGATGGGTGTGGGGCGCAGGGTTGCAGTATATGATGCAAGGGTGCGGGGCGCAGGGTTGCAATATATGATGGATGGGTGCAGGGCGCAGGGTTGCAGTATAGGATGCAAGGGTGCGGGGTGCGGGGCGCAGGGTTGCAGTATATGATGCAAGGGTGCGGGGCGCAGGGTTGCAATATATGATGGATGGGTGCAGGGCGCAGGGTTGCAGTATATGATGCAAGGGTGCGGGGCTCAGGGTTGCAGTATATGATGCAAGGGTGCGGGGCGCAGGGTTGCAGTATATGATGCAAGGGTGCGGGGCGCAGGGTTGCAGTATATGATGCAAGGGTGCGGGGCGCAGGGTTGCAGTATATGATGCAAGGGTGCGGGGCGCAGGGTTGCAGTATATGATGCAAGGGTGCGGGGCGCAGGGTTGCAGTATATGATGCAAGGGTGCGGGGCGCAGGGTTGCAGTATATGAAGGATAGATGGGTGTGGGGCGCAGGGTTGCAGTATATGATGCAAGGGTGCGGGGCGCAGAGTTGCAATATATGATGGATGGGTGCAGGGCGCAGGGTTGCAGTATATGATGCAAGGGTGCGGGGCGCAGGGTTGCAGTATGTATATGAAGGATGGATGTGGGGTGCAGGGTTGCAGTATATGAAGGATAGATGGGTACGGGGTGCAGGGTTGCAGTATATGAAGGATTGATGTGGGCTGCAGGGTTGCAGTATATGAAGGATAGGTGGGTGCGGGCTGCAGGGTTGCAGTATATGAAGGATAGATGGGTGCGGGCTGCAGGGTTGCAGTATATGAAGGATGGGTGCGGGCTGCAGGGTTGCAGTATATGAAGGATAGATGGGTACGGGCTGCAGGGTTGCAGTATATGAAGGATGGATGGGTGCGGGCTGCAGGGTTGCAGTATATGAAGGATGGATGGGTGCGGGCTGCAGGATATGAAGGATGGATGAGTGCGGGCTGCAGGGTTGCAGTATATGAAGGATGGATGTGGGGTGCAGGGTTGCAGTATATGAAGGATAGATGGGTACGGGGTGCAGGGTTGCAGTATATGAAGGATTGATGTGGGCTGCAGGGTTGCAGTATATGAACGATAGATGGGTGCGGGCTGCAGGGTTGCAGTATATGAAGGATGGGTGCGGGCTGCAGGGTTGCAGTATATGAAGGATGGATGGGTGCGGGCTGCGGGGTTGCAGTATATGAAGGATGGATGGGTGCGGGCTGCAGGGTTGCAGTATATGAAGGATGGATGGGTGCGGGCTGCAGGGTTGCAGTATATGAAGGATGGATGGGTGCGGGCTGCAGGGTTGCAGTATATGAAGGATGGATGGGTGCGGGCTGCAGGGTTGCAGTATATGAAGGATGGATGGGTGCGGGCTGCAGGGTTGCAGTATATGAAGGATGGATGGGTGCGGGCTGCAGGGTTGCAGTATATGAAGGATGGATGGGTGCGGGCTGCAGGGTTGCAGTATATGAAGGATGGATGGGTGCGGGCTGCAGGGTTGCAGTATATGAAGGATGGATGGGTGCGGGCTGCAGGGTTGCAGTATATGAAGGATAGGTATGGGGTGCAGGGTTGCAGGATATGATGGATGGGTGCAGGGTTGCAGTATATGATGGATGGATGTGGGGTGCAGGGTTACAGTATGTGATGGATGGAGGGGTGTGGGGTGCAGAGTTGCACTTGCAATATATAATGGACGTGGGGTGCTGGGTTGCAATATATGAAGGATGGATGGGTTCTGTGTTGCAGTATATGAAATATAACGGGTGCCCCCCCCCCAGTCCTGGGTGTGTCCGGAAGGTGAGCAATCTCTGGGACATGTCAGGAATGTGCCCCTCCCCCCTCCCTCCCAGCTACAGGTTTGAAATGTTCAGACACGCTGGGCTGGAGATACCGAGAGATCCAAATCTTATAGATTATAATCTGCAGAAGCCTTGGCCGGGATTCTGGTGTTCTGCCGTCTGACCATAAACACAAAGGAGTTGGGTGTCCAGTGAAACTGATCATCTGCCCAGTTCATAGTTGTCTGCAGTCCAAACCTGTCCATTCTACAGGTTGGGGGTGTGTATATATATATATATATATATATATATATATATATATATATATATATATATATATATATATATATATATATATATATATATATATATATATATATATATATATATATATATACATATATATATACACACAAATATAATTTGTACACGAGAGAGTGGCACTCACGGGACTTGATAAAACTAAAAAAAAAAAAAATCATATAAGGCAACCCTGCACATCACAGCCACCCATCCATTTTTGTCCCCCCCATATAATGTAGAAAAATAAGTATACATTCTTTTAATACATATATATATAACTTTTTTTTTTTTTTTTTTTTACCCGTATATAATTAAATCTATAACTTATAAAAAAAAAAAAAAAATTGTCACTCACGGGACTTAATATAATAAAATATATATATATTAATATCTGTATATCATAGTGGCTGTTTAAGGACTTCACAGTAATCACTTAACTAGCTGATCCCTTCCGCCTCCTCTGCCCATCCCTCTAATGCACGCGGTGCCAGCACTGCACTGGAACGGTCCTGGCAATCCCTATTGCTCTTGATCTGAGCGTGCCAGTACTTCACTAAGATCGTTAATTTCCGAGCCGCCTGCGTTCTAGTCCTCAGTGATGGTGTATAATAAAAAAATCTATGGGAGGTTGGGAGGTGAACTTTGTACAAACCGTCATATCTCTGATCATGGAGGTGATATTTTGTTTCTTTGCACCTGTGCTGTCCCCTCCCCTTTGGTAAATCCCTCGGGGTATTCTGAGCAGCTGAGAGGGGCAGGCTGACACCACTCCTCTACTGTATAATTAAAAGGGCTTTAATTATCACTATTACAGCCGTCTCTGTGGAGCACGACTTGCTTTTGAGCACCTGTCCTTTTTTGCTGTTTATACCATCTCCAGTAGAATTATTAAAGCTGAACTCCGGGCACAAAAACTTTCATGTAAATGTATTCCTAAACCATTTGCTTATATGCAATGGAAAGAAATGTGGTCTCTAACCCTTTTGTCGCTAGAGACCTTTTTTTTTCCCCTTTTTTTTTTATTTTTATTTTTTATTTATTTTTTAAATAATTTTAGCCCCCCCCCCCCCCCCAAAGATTTGTTAAAACCCCCAAACGTGATGTATTTTGTTAAAGACACCCTAGAGCAGAAGTCTTCAAACTATGGCCCTCCAGTTGTTCAGGAACTACAATTCCCATCATGCCTGGTCATGTCTGTGAATGTTAGTGTTTTACAATGCCTCATGAGATGTGTCCGGCAACAGCTGGAGGCAGGGGCGTAGCTAGGTCTACAAAAGATCTGGGGCTACAGCCCATAGCAGCATAGTAAAGAAAGTCATACGCTTGGGCTGGCATACACATGTATATACAGTAATATACGTGTGTGTGTGTGTGTGTGTGTGTGTGTGTATATATATATATATAATCTCCCCAGAGCCTCCCCCTTGCATCAGGCTCCCCAGAGAGCCCCCTTACATTAGGGTCCCCAGGGAGCTTCCCCCTTAAATCGGGATCCCCAGAAAGCCTCCCCCTTACAATCAGTGTCATCAGAGAGCCTCCCCCTTGCATCAGGGTCCCCAGAGAGCCCCCCACTTATATAGAGGTCCCCAGAGAGCCTCCCCTCCCCTTGGGGACCCCTGCAGAGACTCTGGGCTATGGGCTCAAGATTCGGGGCTATAGCCCCAAAAGCCACCCCCTAGTGACACCACTGGCTGGAGGGCCATAGTTTAGAGATTTCTGCCCTAGAGAATAAAATATTGGTAGTTCCATTTTTTTTTTTTTGCTGCTCAAAAACACAACAGTTCAGGCTAAAAATTAAACACTAGAGTTCCAGTGCTCGGCATAAATGAGTACACTCCTTTTGAAAAGTGAGATTGTAATCAAAATCGCAATGAACACAAGAACAATTGCCAAAATTTTGACCATACTTAGTTTCATAGAACATTTGCTTAGCTCATAAAACTAAGGTTAATGATAGAACTTAATTTACAAAATCTTCAGTTTTGCTCAAATTAGTTGATCCAAAAAATGAATACACCCCACAACAAAAACAACTCCATCTAGTATTTGGTAGGACCTCCATGATTTGTAAGGAGGACAGAAAATCTTCTAGGCATGGAAGGAACAAGTTGGTGACGTATTGCAACATCTATCTTTTTCCATTCCTCGAGAGTGACCTTTTAGAGGTTGGATGCTTGATGTAGAGTGATGCTCCTCTCTTCAGAATTCCCCATAGGTGTTCTCCGTTCCGGTTCAGATCTGGAGGCCTACTTGGCCACTGAATCACTTTCACCCGGGTTCTTCTTCAGAAATGCAACAGTGGCCTTAGATGTGAGTTTTGGATCATTGTCATGTTGGAAAAGTGCATGACTATCAAGGGCACGGAGTGATGGTAGCATCTTCTTTCATTATAGAGCAGTGCCTCTGCTAATTCATGAAACGATCAAAGAAATACAGCTCCCCTGACACTGGCAGCAGTTGTGCTGCCCCACAGGAGGACACTGCCACCACCATGGTTCGCTGTAGGCACCATGCGTTTTTCTTTGTACTCCTCACCTTTGCAACGCCATACAGTTTGGAAGCCATCAGTTCCAAAAACATTTTATCTTGGTCTCTTTCGGAGCTGGGCTCAGACCTTCCTTCTCTGAGTTGGCCGCTCAGCTGTCAGCTAATTGCCAGCTTCTATCACTCCACAGTTACTCAGCTGTTGATGATATCCTGCTCGTCAGTCCTGCCTACTAAAGCCGTCCAGTCCAGAGGATCTCTGCCTTCACCTTGGTCAACATCACAAAAAAGATCTCCTGCGAATCCTGTTCAAGACTAACTTTGCGGACATCCCTTCTGGCTCAAGATCCTGCTTGCAGTTCCACTACATTGATCCCTGACTTCTGGCTTGGCTGACTATCCGTTCTGGTTACTGAACTTTGACTATGTTTTGACTACCTTTTTGTTCTTTTTGCTTTTATTATTAAACAAGTGTGATTTTAACTGTACTTCTGTATCTGCCTGATTTCATGGTTTCTGACAGTCTCATCACTCTATAGTAGAGTCCCAGGATTGGTGTTTTATTTTTTTTATTTTTTTTTTTTGTCTGCATGGGCCCAGGCAATTTCTAGGTGGGCTTTTTTGTGCATGGGCTTTAGGAGAGGCTTCCTTCGTGGACGACACCCATGCATGCCATTCCTCTGCAGTGTACGCCTTTATTGTGTCACGGGAAACGGTCACCCTACTTTGGCTTTCTACTTTAGCTGACTGCAGTGAACTTTTCATGATTTTCTTCAACCCTTGTCATGGCGATTTTTTTTTTTTTTTTTTTTTGTTCAACCCTTCTCATTAGAAGATACTTCTGTCAATGTGATAACTTTCGTGGATGGCCTGGACGTTAAAAATTAAAAAAATTAGTATCCAGTTATATTATTTGCATTAAGAGATTCGGCCAGCTCTTTAAAAAAAAAAAAAAAAATCTAAAACAGTATGAGCTCTTCTACATGAAGCCGTCTTTCATATGACAACACGTCCAGTATCTGGCACTTCTCCAAGCAACACGCACATTGCACTTCTTTTTTTTTTTTTTTTCTTCTTCTGCTTCTTGGCCGTGTAACAAATTTCAAAACCGAGCTAGATTTAAAGGGGCCCCGTGTTTTCATCCGCTGGGAGCCTATTGGTACGTAGTTACCGTATATACTCGAGTATAGGCCGACCCGAGTATAAGCCGAGGCCCCCAATTTACCCCCAAAAAACTGGGAAACCTATTGACTCGTGTATAAGCCGAGGGTGAGATATGCCTGTCCATCCCTGTGTGTGTGTCCATCCATCCATCCATCCCTGTGTGTGTGTGTCCATCCCTGTGTGTGTGTGTCCATCCGTGTGTGTGTGTGTGTGTGTGTGTGTGTGTGTGTGTGTGTGTGTGTGAGTGAGGCCTTGTGTGTCCAGCCTACCTGTGTCCCCAGCCTCCGTCCGGTCCCGAGCCTCCGTCCGGTCCCGTCCCGTCCCGAGCCGAGCCTCCGTCCGGTCCGGTCCCGTCCCGTCCCGAGACTCCGTCCGGTCCCGTCCCAGGATCACCGCTCTTCGTCGGCGCCCATTTTCCTGTTCAAATGCCGCGCCTCCCTGTCTGTGATAGGCGGAACACAATTTCCCAGCAGTCTGTGTTCCGCCTATCACGGCCATCCTTTCATCCTCGTCCGTAGTACGAGGATGAGCGGATGTCCGTGATAGGCGGAACACAGGCTGCTGGGAAATTCAGTGTTCCGCCTATCACAGGCGAAGGCGGAGCCGGAGGCGCGGCTTTTGAATTAGAATAGAATGGCCGCTGTCTGTCTGCTCGACACGCTGATCGAGCAGGCAGACAGCGATGACTCGAGTATAAGCCGAGGGGGGCACTTTCAGCCTCAAAAAAGAGGCTGAAAATCTCGGCTTATACTCGAGTATATACGGTACTTAATTTGAAAAAAGACAGACACAAAGTCCAGCTAGTTCAACCAATAGAGAACCTCCATATACACAATCCTATATCCAAAAGTTGATCTAGAGCAGTGATGGCGAACCTTTTTGAGCCAGAGTGCCCAAACTGCAAACCAAAATGACTTAAAGTGGGGTACCCCCTAAAAAAAAAAAAATTAAAAGTCAGCAGCTACAAATACTGCAGCTGCTGGCTTTTAATAATCGGACACTTACCTGCCCCAGGGTCCAGCGATGCGGGGGAACGAAGCCCCCCCCTCGCTCCCCGCTCCGCTCGCGGCGCCGTCATGCATACTGTGGGCACCCGGCTGTGGCTTCACAGCCGGGCACCCACTGCGCATGCGCGAGCGGCGCAGGGCGCCGTGATACGCCGTACAGTCACCTGGGACACATGACAGGTCCCAGGTGAATGTGCGGCGCGAGGGGAAGTGATGTCACCAGCCTGGGCAATGAGGAAGGCAGATTACGAGGGACCCCCTAGCAACCGGTATTTAGAGGTGAGTAAAAATTTTTTTTTTTTTGCCAATTCTTTTTTTTTTATTTTTTTTACGAATTTTAAGCACTTTTAATTTTTTGGTGGCAACACCACTTTAAGTGCCAACACTGCAATTAATCCTGACTAACGAGGTTTTAGTTTAGAAAAAATAATTCGTACAGTCGTTTCACAATGACACTAATAATGAGCCCCCCCCCCCTTTTTTTTTTTTTTTTTTAGATAGAGCAGCGCCGCTCTAAGCCCTTGTAAGAATCCGTCGGAATGTGTCCTGTCGGACCGTGTTGTCGGATAATCCGACTGTGTGTGGTATGCATCGGACTGTTTCCGTCTCAATATCCGTCGGAACAAATTTTCAAACTTGCTGGAAATAATTTTCCGACAAACTGGTCCGATCGGACATACTCCGACCATGTGTAGAGAATTCCGATCGGACAAAGTGCCACGCATGCTCAGATCAAATTCCTACATCAAAGCTATTGGCTATTAGCGTGAACGTAGTCCCGTCATAACGAAATAACGTCCTCACGTTCTGAAAGATCGGATTTTTCGACAACTTTGTCCGACCGTGTGTATGCAACAGTTTCGGACAAAATCCGACGGATTTGGTTGTCGAAATGTCCGACCGTGTGTACAAGGGCTAAGAGTAGTAAGTTAGTTAAAAAAGGCTTTATTCAGTTTATGGGCAGAGTATTGCATCTCTCTCCCTCTTCCCCACCCTCTCCCCTCGCACTGTAGGGAGCGCGGGAGCAAGATTCTGGGAGGGCATCCATGGACGCCCTCCCAGAATAAGCTGACCATGCTGTAGCCATCTTTTGGGGTGGTGGGGGTTCTGAAACGGGGAATTCGGAATTGGATAGTCCCTGGATCCACCATCCCTGGTGTTGTTATAAATGTTAGTATCCAGTCATATTTTGGAATGCTTCCATCTTTTGTTTAACCACTTCAGCCCTGGACCATTTTGCTGGCCAAAGACCAGACCACTTTTTGCGATTCGGCACTGCTTCGCTTTAACTGACAATTGCGCGGTCATGCGATGTGGCTCCCAAACAAAATTGACATCCTTTTTTTTTTTTTCTCCCACAAGTAGAGCTTTCTTTTGGTGGTATTTGATCACCCCTGCAGTTTTTTTGTTTTTTGCGCTATAAACAAAAATAGAGCAACAATTATGAAAAAAATTTATTATTTTTTACTTTTTGTTATAATAGGCCGATACGTATTCTTCTACATATTTTTGGTAAAAAAATCGCAATAAGCAATTATTGATTGGTTTGCACAAAAGTTATAGCGTTTACAAAACAGGGGATAGTTTTATGGCATTTTTATTAATCTTTTTTTTTTTTTTTTTTTTTGTGACTGCGACATTATGGTCGGACACATCGGACATTTTTGACACATTTTTCGGAACATTGTCATTCATACAGCAATCACTGCTATACAAATAGTGATTCCTGTGTAAATGACACTGGCAGTGAAGGGGTTAACCAGGGGGTGGCAGTGTAGGGGTTAAGTGTTCCTAGGGGTGTGTTACTAACTGTTGGGGGCTGGGCTTTCTTTTAGTGAACACTGATCTCTGCTCCAATCACATGGAGCAGAGATCAGCATCACTTGTTGCTAGGCAGAACGGGGAGATGCTGTTTACAACGGCATCTCCCAGTTCAGCCGCCCCGTGAGACGATCGCGGGTATGCCCGCGGCGATCGAGTCTGCGGGACCCACGACTGGACTCACGGGGGGTCCCGACCAGCACGCGAATGCACCGCCGGTGGCACGCTCATGATGGCAGAACGGCATTTAAGATTGGACGTACCTGTACGCCAATATGCCTGCCCGTGCCATTCTGCCGACATATATCGGCGTGCGCTGGTCGGGAAGTGGTTAAACAAAAAAATAAATAAAATTCTAGTGAGCTTGACTATCTCCCTCCTAGGTATTTACACATGCAATCATATCGCTACTTAATCTCCTCTTCTCAAGAGAATGCATTCAGTTCCTCTAATCTTTCCTCGTAGCTGAGCTCCTCCATGCCTCGTATCAGTTTGGCTGCCCTTCTCTGCACTTTCTCCAGTTCCCCGATATCCTTTTTGAGATCTGGTGCCCAAAACTGAACGGCATATTGCAGATGAGGTCTAAGGCTCTATTCACACCTCAGTGTTTTGTAGCTTGAAGCCTCGAGCTACGAAACGCAGGAGGAGGAAAAAAAAAAAAATTTTTTTTTTCTTTATGGAGATGGTTCACATCTCCACTCCAAAACGCCAGAAGCCAAACGCCTGAAGCTCAAAAAAGGTTCCTTTTTTTTTTTTTTATTTTTTTTTTTAAACTCAATTCTGGCAGATTTGGTTGTTTTTCTTCTTTTTACATTGGTGACCTTTTTGACCTGTACAAAAATGTGGAAAAACCGTACGACTTTCTGCCTGAAAATGCTACGCTCAGGCGTGAATTCAGCCTTGCTAATGATTTGTATAGGTGATAAACGGAATAAGCTTGCAAGCAAACCATGACTCAGAACCTCTTCTTAATTGATACAGCTGCTGGCACTGATCACAATCTCAGAAGTGTATAAATAGATAAAAACATAATGCCGCGCTATAGTAAGATTACCAATGTGATATGGCACATATAAAATGCATGAATATCTTAGTGCAAACTGTGCATGATATTAAGCATAATAACATATATTATATACAGTGCCTTGCGAAAGTATTCGGCCCCCTTGAACTTTTCAACCTTTCAGGCTTCAAACATAAAGATATAAAATTTTTATTTTTTTGTGAAGAATCACCAACAAGTGGGACACAATTGTGAAGTGGAACGAAATCTATTGGATTTTTTTAAACTTTTTTAACTAATAAAAAAAATGAAAAGTGGGGTGTGCAAAATTATTCGACCCCCTTGCGTTAATACTTTGTAGAGCCACCTTTTGCTGCGATTACAGCTGCAAGTCGCTTGGGGTGTGTCTCTATCAGTTTTGCACATCGAGAGACTGAAATTCTTGCCCATTCTTCCTTGCAAAACAGCTGGAGCTCAGTGAGGTTGGATGGAGAGCGTTTGTGAACAGCAGTTTTCAGCTCTTTCCACAGATTCTCGATTGGATTCAGGTCTGTACTTTGACTTGGCCATTCTAACACCTGGATACGTTTATTTGTGAACCATTCCTTTGTAGATTTTGCTGTATGTTTGGGATCATTGTCTTGTTGGAAGATAAATCTCCGTCCCAGTTTCAGGTCTTTTGCAGACTCCACCAGGTTTTCATCCAGAATGGTCCTGTATTTGGCTGCATCCATCTTCCCCTCAATTTTAACCATCTTCCCTGTCCCTGCTGAAGAAAAGCAGGCCCAAACCATGATGCTGCCACCACCATGTGTGACAGTGGGGATGGTGTGTTGAGGGTGATGAGCTGTGTTGCTTTTACGCCAAACATATCGTTTTGCATTGTGGGCAAAAAGTTGGATTTTGGTTGCATCTGACCAGAGCACCTTCTTCCACATGTTTGGTGTGTCTCCCAGGTGGCTTGTGGCAAACTTTAGACGAGACTTTTTATGGATATCTTTGAGAAATGGCTTTCTTCTTGCCACTCTTCCATAAAGGCCAGATTTGTGCAGTGTACGACTGATTGTTGTCCTATGGACAGACTCTCCCACCTCAGCTGTAGTTCTCTGCAGTTCATCCAGAGTGATCATGGGCCTCTTGGCTGCATCTCTGATCAGTCTTCTCCTTGTCTGAGCTGAAAGTTTAGAGGGACGGCCAGGTCTTGGTAGATTTGCAGTGGTCTGATACTCCTTCCATTTCAAAATGATCGCTTGCACAGTGCTCCTTGGGATGTTTAAAGCTTGGGAAATCTTTTTGTATCCAAATCCGGCTTTAAACTTCTCCACAACAGTATTACGGACCTGCCTGGTGTGTTCCTTGGTCTTCATGATGCTCTCTGCGCTTTCAACAGAACCCTGAGACTATCACAGAGCAGGTGCATTTATACAGAGACTTGATTACACACAGGTGGATTCTATTTATCACCATCAGTCATTTAGGACAACATTGGATCATTCAGAGATCCTCGCTGAACTTCTGGAGTGAGTTTGCTGCACTGAAAGTAAAGGGGCCGAATAATTTTGCACGCACCACTTTTCAGTTTTTTTATTTGCTAAAAAAGTTTAAAATATCCAATATATTTCGTTCCGCTTCACAATTGTGTCCCACTTGTTGGTGATTCTTCACAAAAAATTAAAATTTTATATCTTTGTTTGAAGCCTGAAATGTGGCAAAAAGTTAAAAAGTTCAAGGGGGCCGAATACTTTCGCAAGGCACTGTAAAATGTCCATTATGCTGGCAAATTAACTACTTAGGGACCGAGCCTCTTTTTTTTTGAGATTTGTTGTTTTACAAGTTAAAAACTTTTTTTATTTTTTGCTTGAAAATCACTTAGAACCCCCAAACATTATACTTTTTTTTATTTTTTTTTATTTTAACACCCTAGAGAATAAAATGGTGGTTGTTGCAATACTTATCACAACGTATTTGCACAGCTGGTCTTACAAGCGCACTTTATTTTATTTTTGAAAAAATACACTTTTTCGAATTAAAAAATAAGACAACAGTAAAGTTAGCCCAATTTTTTTTTTTAGATTGTAAATGATAATGTTACGCCGAGTTAATTGATACCCAACATGTCACACTTCTAAATTGTGCTCGCTCGTGGCATGACGACAAACTTTTACCCTTAAAAATCTCCATAGGTGACGTTTAAAAAATTCTATAGGTTGCATGTTTGAAGTTACAGAGGAGGTCTAGGGCTACAATTATTGATCTCGCTCTAACGATCGCAGCAATACCTCACATGTGTGGTTTGAACACCGTTTTCTTATGCGGGCGCTACTCACGTATGCGTTCGCTTTTGCACGCAAACTCAGGGGGACGGGGAGCATTTAAAAAAAAAACAAAACAAAAAAAAACTTTTTTTTTATTTTTATTTTTTTTTCTTATTTATTTTACCTTTTTTAATTTTACATTGTCTTTAAAAAAAAAAAAAAAAGTGTCCCTTTTTTATTCCTATTACAAGGAATGTAAACATCCCTTGTAATAGAAAAAAAACATGACAGGTCCTCTTAAATATGAGATCTGGGGGGTCAAGGTAAAATCCTGTGATGGTGCTCCAAAGTTGACAAGGTGACAACAAACTTGTGAATCTGCTCACCTCAGGGAGTTTGACCGCACACCCAAGTTTGGTCAAAAAACGCCTGTGAATCACCCCTGGGTTCTATGTGAATGAAGCTCTTTGGGATCCTGAGATGTCCAGCAGTAAGTTCCTCCGTCCATATATAAAAATAAAGTATAAATGTTTATCGTTTAAAAATGTATTTTATTTATAAAATCTCAATCTGGGTACTCGCGTCTTCCAGGTGCTAAAGCGTATCGCTCTATAGCGGACACAGGGATCAGTCACGTGTCTTCCTCAGGGGGTACCTCCTGAGGAAGACAAGTGACCGATCCCTTTGTCAAACTTGCGTAGGGGAGGGGACAGGGCGGTGCAGTAAGGCAGCAGGTTTAAATGCTGCGAACGGACAAGCTAGCTCATCGTTTTTTTTTTTTTTTTCTTTTTTTTTTTTTTTTCTTTTATCTGCTATAGAGAGATGGGCTTTAGCACCTGGAAGACGAGAGTACCCAGATTGACGTTTTATAAATGAAATACGTTTTTTTTAAATGATAAAAGACCATTTAGACTTTACTTTTATATAACTTTACTTCTGGACATCTCATGATCCCAAAGAGCTTCATTCATATAGAACCCAGGGGTGGTATATGGGCATTTTTTTGACCAAACTTGGGTGTGCGGTCAAACGCTTTGAGGTGAGCAGATTCACACGGGGGGGGGGGGGGCACAAGTTTGACGCTTTGACCATCACAGGATTATGCTTTGCCAGCGCAATGGACATATTAAATAATAAAAAAATAAAATAAATATGTTTGATATGATCGTTTTGCACAAGTTCTTCAAGAAATGTATTTATATGTGTCATATCACACTAGTTACTTCAATATACCCGGTTTCCCTGAAAATAAGACCTAGCGTGATTGTCGGTGATGGCAGCAATATAAGCCCTACCCCCCCCAAATAAGCCTTAGTTAAAGTCCTTGTAGGGCTTATTTTGGGGGAAACGGGGTAGGGCTTATTTGGAGGGTAGGGCTTGTATTGCAGCCAACACCGACAATCACGCTAGGTATTATTTTCGGGGAAACGGGGTAGTGCAGCACTTTTCATCTGTTATTATTTATTTGCCAGCACAATGGACATTTTATACGTTATGTTATGTTTTAATATCGTGCACGGTTTGCACTAAGATATTCATGCGACTTGTACAGGTGTGCTCCCTCTTCCCTCCTCCCACCCCACCCCGAGCATTTCGTTTTCAGGCAGAAAGTTGTGCCTTTTTGCAGCGTCTTTGTCAGGACTTTTTACAGGTCATATGGTCACCAATGTAAAAAACAGAAAGCCGCCTGTATTCTGCCCAAAAAGAAGCTTGTGTACTTTATTTTTTTATTTTCTTTAGCTTAAAGCGGGAGTCCACCGGGACTCCGCGTTTTTTTTTTTAAAAGCCAGCAGCTACAAATACTGCAGCTGCTGACTTTTAAAATAGTGACACTTATCTGTCCAGCGCGCCCGCGATGTCGGCACCCGAAGCCGATCGCTAGGTCGTCTGTTGGGTCCTGCCGCCGCCATCTTGGGTATGGGAATCAGGAAATGGAGCCTTTCGGCTTCATTTCCCGGTTCCCTACTGCGCATGCGCGAGCCGCGCGGCGCAATCCGGACGGTCCCCGCTGCCTCTGGGAACTGTGTGTTTCCCAGCAGGCAGCGGGGCACTTGCGCAAAGGGGCGGGCAGTTGCGGAAAGGGGCGTAATCTACGCCCCTTTCCGCAGACAGCTATCCCGGAAGTGGGTGCAGTTACCTGGATTATCCAGGTAACTGCACCCCCCTCCCCCCTGAAAGGTGCCAATTGTGGCGCCGGAGGGGGGGGGGATTCCGATGAGCGGAGGTCCATTTTAGGGTGGACCTCCGCTTTAAGGCATTTTGCTTCAGGCTACAAAATGCTCAGATGTGAACAGGGGCCATAAATGAATGGGATTTTGCTTTGTTGGCTGTTTTTCGGGTGTGTTTTACGAGCTGAAGACGCTTTTGCATTATATGCAAAAAAGGCTTTGCTTGCTTTGCCTTGTGGTGATGAGAAGACAAGTGTACTGAGCCATTGGTAGGCTTTTTTTTTAGAATCATACTTGCCTAGGTGGCTGCTGTGTCTGTCCCCCGGCGCCTCTAACACTGACAACCGAATGATCGAACACCACCGATCCCTCCAGATCTCACAGCTCCCTGAGCAGAGAGTTGGTGACTGTCGGTCATCATCTCTCTGCTCTGCCCCCCTCTGTGCTCACTGGAGCATTGGGCTGTGGAGAGGGTAGGAGCGGCATTGGTTAGCTGAGAGGCTGAGCTGGTCCTGGCATGTGGGCGGATCCTGACTCCATTGTCGCGAACTTGCCCAAGCCTAGACCGGCTCTGTGACAACAGTTCAGCCCCCTGTCTGTTGAAAACTGGTTGGAGGAGTGCAGAACGAATGGCACTTCTGTGATCCACAAGAGAAGAATTTATAACTCTTGTCTGAGAGTTCAGAAAAAAAAAAGGGGACAGAGAGATAAATACTCTACAGAGCTCGGTAAGGAAAGGTCTGAGAGCTGATTGGAGGAAAGGGACACGCTCTCCACACAGCATACAGGAACAGAGCTGAGGCTGTCAATCACAGACTGTGTGTGCTGGAGGTTCCTCCCAGTCACCAATTTTCTCTTGGTGTCAGGAAAACTTTGTCAGAAGTAACACACGCAGATGGTAGAGGAAGGAGGCAGCAGACAGAAATGACGCTTAGTGCTCTGGATTGAGACAAGTACACACTATAGAGGGATATGCTTCAGACATATTTCATGTCTGAAGTTTACAAGTTTATCGAATTTTTTTTTTTAAAACCCATCAGATCTCTGCATAACCTTTTGGTGGATCTGTGCATGTGATTTCTTGCTCATGCACAAAGATGGCAGATTTTTTATTTTTTTTTCCTAATGGCTGTCTTTACACATGTGCGAGAAAGCCGACGCGTTTGTTGGGACCTGAAACCCCTTGGCACGTCTGCACATGTGCTTATAGGGAGCACTATACTCGCCTGTTTGAGAAATGAGGAAGTGCTGCAAAAATAAAAATAAATGGCATCATTTGAGAGGGGGAGGGGTGAGGGTAACAACACTGCGTGTGGGCGCAAAACTCTGCACATGCAAAGATGTGCTGCAGGGCTCTGCCAAGGGCCAGGCAGAGCCCTTCTGCACGCATGGCAGTCATTCAAAAATGGATGCATAAGTGGAGCGCAGGGGCCATCATTAAGGGGACTAAAGTTCCTCTAAGAAAAGGATGCATCTCAAGCTGGCCGTACGGTCGTAGATTTTTGAACAAACTTTCATGCAAACATTGCTACAAATATTCTCATCAATATATTTAATGGAATGTTGTTCGTAAAAAATACATATTTTTTATTGACATTTTTACTAGTGTATAGCCGGTTTAAGAACGCTATGATTGGAACATAGGGGGTCTCCGGACTTTTTAAACAGAAGATGAGTTTACTGTTCTTTGGGCTTTGGGAGAGTTGGGCTGTGGCCAGTGGAAGTAAAAAATGCTGAGCATCAATGGAAGGAATAGTGCCCCATCATTGGTGTCAGTGGGAGGAATAGTGCCCCATCATTGGTGTCAGTGGGAGGAATGGCGCCCCATCATTGGTGTCAGTGGGAGGAATAGTGCCCCAATCATTGGTGTCAGTGGGAGGAATGGCGCCCCATCATTGGTGTCAGTGGGAGGAATGGCGCCCCATCATTGGTGTCAATGGAAGGAATGGCACCCCATCATTGGTATCAATGGAAGGAATGGCACCCCATCATTGGTATCAATGGAAGGAATGGCTCCCCATCATTGGTATCAATGGAAGGAATGGCGCCCCATCATTGGAATCAATGGAAGGAATGGCGCCCCATCATTGGAATCAATGGAAGGAATGGTGCTCCATCATTGGAATCAATGGAAGGAATGGCGCCTCATCATTGGTATCAATGGAAGGAATGGCGCCTCATCATTGGAATCAATGGAAGGAATGGCGCCCCATCATTGGAATCAATGGAAGGAATGGCGCCCCATCATTGGAATCAATGGAAGGAATGGTGCCCCATCATTGGTATCAATGGAAGGAATGGCGCCTCATCATTGGAATCAATGGAAGGAATGGCGCCTCATCATTGGTATCAATGGAAGGAATGGCGCCCGTCGCTGGTGTCGGTGGGGGGAATGGCGCCCCGTCGCTGGTGTCGGTGGGGGGAATGGCGCCCCGTCGCTGGTGTCGGTGGGGGGAATGGCGCCCCGTCGCTGGTGTCGGTGGGGGGAATGGCGCCCCGTCGCTGGTGTCGGTGGGGGGAATGGCGCCCCGTCGCTGGTGTCGGTGGGGGGAATGGCGCCCCGTCGCTGGTGTCGGTGGGGGGAATGGCGCCCCGTCGCTGGTGTCGGTGGGGGGAATGGCGCCCCGTCGCTGGTGTCGGTGGGGGGAATGGCGCCCCGTCGCTGGTGTCGGTGGGGGGAATGGCGCCCCGTCGCTGGTGTCGGTGGGGGGAATGGCGCCCCGTCGCTGGTGTCGGTGGGGGGAATGGCCCCCCGTCGCTGGTGGGAATGGCGCCCCGTTGGTGGTGTCCATGGAAGGACTTATTGCTACATCAGTGAAAGGAATAACACCCCATCTTTGTATCGGTGGGAGGAATGGCTTCCCGTCGGTGAGAAGTATGGCGCCCCGTCATTCCCATCAGTGGGTACAGAAGAGCTTGCTCTTTTGAAAGACAACAGACTTGCTGGCTGAATCACCAGATGTAAATAAAGGAAAGATGGCCTACAGAAAGAAAACAAATGCAGTTGTCACATCTAAGAATTGGCAAGCTGCAATATGTTTTCTTTTGGTGTAATGCTGCTCTAAGTGTCCTGGAGTTGGACTATAAAGGGAAATGTATTGTTTGCGTTTTTATCTGTACGGGAATATGATGATAACAGTTGACAGACGTATCTGGGTTTCTAGAGGGTTTTTTTTTTTTTTTTTCTTGGAATTTTTATTTGTTTTTCATTTTTCATCTCGGCTGACATTGTCCTTCCTGATACTTAAAAAAGAAAAGAAATAAGAGACAACATGTGAAGTGATGCATTGTATTTCATGTCCATATAAGGTTTGTACCGAGTTCTACATGAATGTTTCCTGAAATCTGCTGCTTGTTTTTCTGGAGTTTTTTTCCCCCCTTCACACGGCAGGTGATACGTAAGAGCAATAAGACGCATGTTGGAAACCGTGACAGCCGAAAAGGGGGGGGGCGGGGGGGGGGGTTGTTGACTAGGGGTTGGGGGGGGGGGGGGACCATGGTGCAAGGAAATACTTGTTATTTCCGGTTGCTTAGCAACAAAACCCTTTCAAAAGAGCTGAATCCTTATAAATAATACTCTGAAATTATCTCTCCTCCTACAGAACCCATTAACACTCCGCTGTCTGTACACAGATGAGAGAGAGAAAAACAAAAAACTCCTATTTGATACATGGACATAATGGGTATAAATATATTGGTGGGCAGCGCACGACACGCCAAAACGCGTGTATTCAATGTACGAAGGATAGGAGGACTTGAATGATGATTTTAAGAGAGAGGTGGAGACGCATGCGATAGAGTCGCTGGATGTGAATTGATTTGACAGGATTGAGGGGGTGGATGGCGTGCCCACGCTGTACCCACGCTGTACCCGCTTTGTATTGCAGACATGTGAACGGGAAGGGAAAACAATCTGCACGGTCTAATATTGCAAAGAAAAGGAGATGCTCTGCAGAAGGGTCGGCTAAAAAAAAGTACGATTGCAGTGCGTGGCTGGCAGGGCCCCGTGCAGTGCGCGTCTGGCGGGGCCCCAGGCCCCGTGCAGTGGGCGCCTGGCAGGGCCCCGTGCAGCGCGCGTCTGGCGGGGCCCCAGGCCCCGTGCAGTGGGCGCCTGGCGGGGCCCCGTGCAGTGGGCGCCTGGCGGGGCCCCGTGCAGTGGGCGCCTGGCGGGGCCCCGTGCAGTGGGCGCCTGGCGGGGCCCCGAGCCCAGTGCAGTGGGCGCCTGGCGGGGCCCCGAGCCCAGTGCAGTGGGCGCCTGGCGGGGCCCCGAGCCCAGTGCAGTGGGCGCCTGGCAGGGCTGGCAGGACTCCCTTCTGGTTATTTTTTTGGGGGCCAAAAACATGTACATTGTTGAACCGAAAATAAGACTTCTCTGGTCCAGCATCAAACGTAGTGGCGGGACAAGGTCATTTAGAGGCCATGATGAACATGCCAAACTGCACCCCCCCCCCCCCCCCCCCAAGATGTATGAGCATTATGTGCCCAAAAAAAAAAAAAAAAAAAATTAACCTGCATGCTTACCCCCGAAGTATAAATTCCCTCTTGTTCTAGTACAAATCCCCCCAGAACAATTCCTTTCCCCCAGTTTCCCCTCCTAGCAAAATATATCCCACCCCCAATCTCCTTGCGGCCCACCCCTCTGCCATACCTGTGAGATCCCTGTTGAAATGGAGGATCACTATAGTAGGCACCACTACTACAGTGTTTGCCGATAGCTTCTGGGTTCCATGCCGAGAAGCTGCCCTACTGCATTGTTCACACGGGAGGTTGCTTCCTTGGCACATGTGACTATTCAGAGATCACTTTGGGATTTCTCAATTAATGCAAGGTGTTCTCTGATTGGATAATGTGAAGATCATGATGTCATTGTTGTGCCTCTCCACCTCATCCTATCGGAGAACACTTTGCGTTTATTATGAAAATGGAAAGTGTTCTCTGAATGGCACCCATGCTAAGATCAGAAGGGCATGGGAACCAGAAGCTAGTGGAGATCACTGTAGTAGCGGTGTCTATAGGGTCAGTGATTTCCAGCTTCTAGAGCCCTGGTGTCCAGCCATTTGGCCCTTTTTTTGTGTGGCCTTGGGGACCCCTGCAGATGCTAATTTGTGTTTCCCTATCACTCTGTTATAGCAGCCTCATGCAATGTCTCCAGTCTGATTGTCACTTCAAGCATGTCCCCAGTCTCCAACAACTCCTATAGCAGTGGAGGCCCGTCCATAGGGGGCAGACAGGCTTTATCCATGCATCCGGCCCCCTAATGTACATACAGGGCACCAGACCATGGATTCCAGTGGGGCGGGTCTTATTTTTTTGGAGCATGTGATTAGATCCAGAGGCTCCAATAGGCTTAAATAAAGGGTGGGCTAGGGGTGCAAAGCACTGTGTTCTGAGCCCATCCAGTTGTGTGAGAATAGCGAATGAATTTTCACACTGATCCTCCTCCCAGCCAAACGGGAAGCAGGTTGTCAGACCCGTAAACTAATTGGCTGAAAGGACAGGCTATCCTATTGGATGCCTAGAAGGAGGAGGAGGGGAGAGAAAAGGCACATTGGGGGAAGCCGCCTTGATGGAGAAGAGGACACAGGAAACCCTGGCCACAGCCCGCCACTGCTAGATGGGGGTAATTGTTGGATAGACGGGCGAGTGGGGAGTGCCGCCACCCAAAAAATAAAAACCACCAGCCACCACTGTCCTGTAGCATATCCGCAGTCTGTGACCATCTCCTGTATCATGTCTGCAGTCTCTGACCATCTCTTGTATCTGCAGTCTCTGACCATCTCTTGCATTTGATTTGATATGGGATTTGTGCTGCGCCGAATGCGCTCTCTTAGGAACGCGTCTAGGCACACAGAGACCCTAAAATCATGTCAGTCTCTGGCCATCCTCTTGCATCATGTCTGCCGTCTCTGACCATCCTCTTGCATCATGTCTGCAGTCTCTGACCATCCTCTTGCATCATGTCTGCAGTCTCTGACCATCCTCTTGCATCATGTCTGCAGTCTCTGACCATCCTCTTGTATCCTGTTGTGTGTCTGCTGTCTTACAATGAATGTTCACTGAGTTTTATGTGCAGCCTTTTGGTGATGTTGGGGACCACACTTGAGGCCCCCCCCCCCGTATCCAGAAAGTTGCCCACCACTGTTCTAAAGGGATACTTACGCTTTACAGTTCAAAGTAAGGACTCTCGATTACAGCACATGAGGTTACATTTGCATTCTCCTCTCTAGATTGCTGCTTTTCATCTGACATTTTTCTGTTCATACAGGACAAATCTTGAAGCGCTTCAGAAGAAGTTAGAGGAGCTGGAACTGGATGAGCAGCAGAGGAAGCGCCTGGAGGTTTTTCTTACCCAGAAGCAGAAAGTTGGAGAGCTAAGAGATGATGACTTTGAGAAAGTTTCCGAACTTGGAGCCGGTAACGGCGGTGTGGTCTTCAAAGTTTCACACAAGCCCACCAGCTTAATCATGGCTAGAAAGGTAAGTCATCAACAATCTTTAAAGTGGAACCTTAGTTAGAAAACAAAGTATTGCTGTGGAAAACATAAAAATTTCTATACTGTGTAAAATCTAGTAATACACTGTCTCGCCCTGTTCTGCACTTGCTCAATTGCTCCTTCTTTTTTTTTTTTTTTTTTTTTTAAGGCACTGTGCCAAATTTGTATAGACCGGTCTGCTGACAGCCTAAAGCAGGGGTAGGGGAACCTCTTCCCTCCAGCTGTTTTGAAACTACAAGACCCTGATCATCACAGGCATAACTCCTAGAGGCAGAGGCATGATGGGATTTGTAGTTTCACCACAGCTGGAGGGCAGAGGTTGCCTAACCCTGGCTTAAAGGTTTACTGTTGGGGGGGGGGGGGGGGCACTGGGCTTCAGCAAAATGGCCGCCTCCAGCAAGAGGAAACAAACAATGATGGAGGCAATTTACACACACATTCATTTTGGTAGCATAATTAATAATGTATGTTTCTCGCTAAAGAGCATTATTTATTTTCTTACATCAGGGGACACAGAGCCGTAGTACTTACTACGTGGGTTAGATCGGCATATCATGTGCTGGATACTGGCACGCCCCTTAAGGCGTGAACTTCCCCCATATAACCCCTCCCATTAGCGGGAGTCCTCTGTTTTTTTTCGCCAGTGTCTAAGGTGTTGGGCACATGTATGGATACTGTACTATACTGTACTGAGCTCCACGGACAGTAATCCTTTGAGAGCCAGCCATCCTGACCGGATCTGTTCTGATGTTACCCTAAGGGACTAAATGAACGGTACCCGGGCCTCGTCATCCAAAGACACAAGGTTTTGCTTGCAAATGCTTTTAAGCTGGGCCCTGGGATCCAGTACTTTTTGGTAGTAAGGCCAATAAAAGTTTACTGGCAGGGTCTTCTCGCAGGCCCAGGATTGCGGGATTACCTGAGTGTACTGCTGTTCCTGAAGGTTTCCTTTCAAGGTCTCAGAGCCCACTGTGAAGGGTGTTTTTAATTTGTTGTTTTTTTTTCATTTCTGACAAACCCTGCTGCGAGGAAAGTTAGGGAAGATAATCTCTCCTTCCATGTATTGTGTTGTCATGTCGGTGTCACCACTGGAGGCTGTATTGAGCACTCACCATTCTGACGCTGGAAACAGCAGAAGCCCCACTCTCCTCGCCATTCAAGCCAGCTCAGACTCTTAGGTATGAAAGGGGGTCTGATCACTTCCTGGGCCTCTAGATTGGCGATTTTGATCTATTTGAATGCCAGCCAGCTGCCTCTTTTTCTTAAAAAAAAAGAAAAGGGAAAAAAAGTTTTTTTGGGGTAAGTCGCCGCTAAACCCCGCCCACCCACCATGATGCTGGTGCTCACGCGGGAGATTCGCTTCCCTGGGGTTTTTTTTCCGCACGGGGGGTGTGGCTAAACTGTGTCAGACGCCGACCACACGTGTAGGAAGTAGTTAGAGCTCTGCAAGAAAAGCTACTGCCTGGCAGTGGAGGGACAGAGCAGAGTGATAGCTGGACAGGTTTGGTGACACAGGCATTTTCCTTTTGGCAACATTGTACTGTATAGCTAGGATCAATAGCAGCTTTTGTACTGTAGCCTAGCAAGTAAAACATTCTTTTGCTGGTACTGCCTCTGCTTTGTACTGTAAGCTGTGAGTGACAAAGGGACCAGGAACCCCTCTAAGGGGTTAATGGTATACAACAAACTAAAAACCCTTCCAAAAGAATGTCTGTCTTCCTCCTCCGAGAAGTAAAAAGAAAAATACGGCCAGTCAGATGCAGCCATCATGGGTAGAACACTTCTGTCCCTGTGTATTTCATCCAAACAGGTTTTTCTTCTACCATTTAAAAGATTATTGCTATGATGTCTCTCCATAGTAGGACTATACATGGCAGATTCCCATCTAGTCCTCTGGGCCCTTTTGTTGAGGTGCAGGAGGCTGGGGATCGGGTAGATCTTTCCAAATATTGAAAGATACTTATTTTTCCTCTTCAGAGGATCCTAACAGGGAGGGAGTAGCCTCACGAGTCAGGTGTTTGCCTACTCCCTTACTTAACCCTTTTGTTTCCTGCCACCGGCTCTTGAGGTATCTACCACCTAATAGGGTTCCTTTGAACCTACCCCACCTGGGGATGTTTTTTTTCCTATTCATGCATAACTTATTTATTCTGAATGGATAAACGATGCAGCAAGTTAAGGTTGGATTTTCCTTTTAAAGACTGGATGCATTTTGCAGTTCTGGCTGCAATTGGAGCAGCTGTAGATGGCTGAAATCTCTAGGTTGGATTCTCAGCCTAGGAAGATTTTCCTTAAAACCATCAAGGAGGTTACTTAGGGGCTGGTTATAGATACCATACAGAAGAAGCTATGCTTACCCCAGACCTGAATCAGTTCCATTGTAGGACTAATTCAACTTATCAGGAAAGGAAAATTCCTTCATTTTGGCTGCAGGAGATTTTTAGGGGGATTGGTGGCCTCCTTCAAGGCCATCCCTTACGCGCAGTTTTATTCAAAGACTGCTTCAAGACGCCATTCTGTTGGTCTGGAATAAAGAAGATTAAGGCCTTGCTTGTTTCCAATACTCTTGGCTCCCAACATAGATCAGAGCCTAAATTGGTGGTTGTTATCCAGCAGGAGGGAAAAATCTTTATCCTGCAAGATGTTAACAGATGCCAGCCTTCTAGACTGGGGAGAAGCCCTGGAAGAAGATTCTGTCCAGGGGAGATGGTCCAGGTTAGAGGACCTTGCCTATCAACTTTATTCGAAGTTTCAGGCAGTACATCTGGCCATAGAATCTTGGTGAGATTACAGGACTGTCCTATCAGGATTCAGTCTGACAGAGCCATCGTGGTGGCTTACATCGTTCACCAGGGGAGGCATGAGAAGCCGTGCAGCCCAAAAAAAGTGAACAATGTTCTAGCTTTGACAGAACACAACACTCCTTGCCTATCGGAAATTTTAATATTTCAGGCGTACTACTTAAGACGCCAACAATTATTTCCAAGAAAATGATCTCTTCATCCCGACATCTTCCTAGCAGTATGTCAGCTAGGGTACTCCTGACATGGACCTATTCACGTCCAGATTCATTAATAAGGTCGACAACATTGTGTCAAACAAGGGGTCCGCTAGCAGGAGGAACAGATGCATTAGTCTTCCCAGGGGATCAGTTCTCAATGATCTATGCATTTCCTCCAGCACTGCTACTTCCGCACCTTCTCCGCAGGATTAAGCAGGAACAGAAGGAGGTGATTCTGGTGGCCCCAGCGGGTCCCAGAAGATCTTAATTTATCAAGATCATAAAGAGGGCAGTTGAAGTCCCTTTGGACTCTGCCATTATAGCCAGACCTTCTTGCACAGGGTCCGGTATTTCATCCTACTTTACGGAACAAGGAGTTTAACAGGTTTGACTTTTGAATCCCACTCTATAAAAGATTGTGGGTGATCTCCTTCAGTAGTGTCTACTTTGACTAATGCCAGGAAGCTGGCTTCCAGAATAACTTAGTATAGAATCTGGAAGGCATAGGTTCTTGGTATGGATCCAGGGGTTGGTACCCCAGAAAGTATGCCAATAGGCAGGATTCCTGCATATGAGATCTGATATGAAGCTGGCCTTGACTTTTAGCATGAGCCAGATCCAGGCCGCGTCAATGTCCTTTTCCTACGGCCTCTTGCGTCCCACTCTTGGTGCGTAGCTTATTTAGGGGGTAACACAGTTTATTCCCCCTATAATTTAGGATTTAAAATTGGTCTTGTCGGCTTTGTTAAATCAGCCGTTTGAACCTTACGAGAAATTCTCTTGGTTCTTTGACAAGAAAGATGATCTTTTTTGCTTGCCATTTCTTCTGCTAAAAGAGTATTGGAACTAACGGCTCTGTCTTGTAAGAGCCATATTTCATCACGTATAAAGATGAGGTGGTTTGATGTCCTCATCCTGAATTCTTACCAAATGTGGTAATAGGTTTTCAATTAAACCAAGATATTATTCTTCCTTCTTTCTCCCCAGAAGCCTTAATCTGGGGAAGAGACAGCACTACAGTTTCTTGATGTAGTAAGAGCGATCAGAATCTATTTAAGGGCGACCACTCAGGTTCGCAAAAAAAAACATAGGTTTTGTTTGTACTGCCAGAGGGTCCAAGATATGGACAGGCAGCGTCAAGATCCACTATTTTCCAAATGGATTTGTCAAGTGATTGATCAAGCTTCAGCTTCAAATAGTAATAGTTATTACTATGGCTCTGTGTCCCCTGATGTACATCAAAGAAAAGGATTTTACAGGTAAGCTGTTTTAAAAATCATATTTTTTTTATCAAGTTGTTAGGATTTAAAGCAGGACTTTAAATCCTATCGCATTGCCAATGGGAATAAAAGAGACTGAGAATAGCTTCAGGTTTCATGCAGCTGTGCGTTCTGTTAAAATACAATCATTTTATATAACTAGCATACAATCCCCATACTGGTTTAGTGGTTGTAAAGGCAGAAGGTGCATTCTATGCATTAAGATTAAAAGTCTTTTATGTGCAGCAACCTCCCCCCCCCCCCCCCCCCCCCCAACACTTAAGGTCCCTCTCTCGTCCAGCGATGTCCACGAGTGTCTCAGCCATCCAAGATTATCCCACCTGATTGGCTAAGACACAACAGCGGCGCCATTAAGTCAGCTAGCCAATCGGGGGAGGGGGGGCAGGATCGGGGCTCCGTGTCTGAATGGACACAGTGAGCTGTGACTTGGCTCGGGTGCCCCCATAGTAAGCTGGAGGCATTCAACAGGAGGGTGGGACCAGGATCACAGGATAGAACCCATCTAGCATAGAACCTTTCCAGACTCTGTTCTGGTAAGAAGTTGGCCGCAGAGCAACTTTCAGGTTCAGAGCCATTTGCATTGCAGTTGCGCTTACTGTTTCTGAAGACTCGCCCTGTAAGTAAGTTAATCGGGCTGAGCACTAGGAGCTACCTTGTTAATGCACAGCTGGCCACCAGTTTCCCGCTACCGCCAGTTTTTACCATGGAAGGGGTTAGGGCTGTTGGATTGAGTGATGTCACCTGCTCGGTGGTGTGGCACATGTTTGCTCTTTCCTGCCATTCAGCATCTTGAAAGCTTTTTGTCCAACCGGCTCCTGCTTTGATGCAGATTTGTGGACCTTCAATCTCCTTTCTTTTCCTACTGCTTGTCTTCAGTGACTTTGGTCACCTTCAGACCTTGATCAGCCATCACCTGCCTCCGTTTATGAGTACTTGAGGCCTTGCCTTGTATCTTGAGCTTAGCTGCATCACTGCCAAGAGGTTGTAACATGTCTGTATCAAAACACAGAGGGATCAGTCTCACTGCAAATGGTTGACCCTGGTTTAAGGTTTCCTAATGGTTCCAGTAACATTTATTCTTTACTCTCTGGAGACACTGATTGTTTGTTTACAATTGTATTTCCCCATGATTATAGGATCTACCTCATTGGAGTCCCCCTTGGCTTCTTCAGGTGGGGTCAAGTCCCCTGACTTGTTTTCAGAGGCCTTTACTGAAGTGTTAGAAGTCCAAGGAAAGTAAGCAGAATCACATGCTGCCAATTTTCCTAGTGGCTGTTAATCCTTGTGGGTCCTTGCATAGTTCGTCCTTTTGGAATTCACCCATTTATGTTCTCAGGCTAATCCTTTTTCCTCTGGCATTCTCTTCAGCTTTTTACCATCCTCTCCCTTGCACAGATTAACATATCTTTCCCTTTTTGCCTTCAGGGTTTCCACAAATTGGAGGCTTTGGCTCCAGTTCCTTTGTCTGTTTAAAGTCTGGAGCTATGTCTCATCCTGGCCACCAACCTCCTTCTGGTGCTCCATCAGGGTTGTAACCCGCCTCACCAGTTTATGGTTGGGTTCTAACTTTCATCTCCTGCCTACCCTTGTTGATTTTTATTTTTTTTTTTTTTTTTTTTTTTTTTTTTTCTGTGCCCATACCCCTTCAGCCTTGCCCGTTTTCTGAGATTGAATCCTGGATTCTCTGCTAGACTAGACCATATTCTTCACCAGTTGAGGCATTTTGTTAAGACACAGAACTTGTGTTGAACCTTATGGTGTCAAGTAAGTAGATTAGTCGGCCTTTCTACTTGGAGTGGCTGGTGGCGGCTTTTCCTAGGTCCCTATTTTTTTTCTGGTGCCCTTTTTTACTCGGAAATGTTTTCTATTTCTTGTTAACTTGGTCGTTGATTCTTTCCTCCCTAAATTGAAATTTGTTTATTGTTCTGAGTGGGTTCTGTTTGTGGAGCTTCTAGTGTGGTGCTTGTTCCTGAGTCGTCATAGGTGCATAGTCAGGTTGAAAAAAGACACCAAGTCCCTCTAGTTCCACCAAAAAAAAAAAAAAATCCTACAATCCGATATACACCATCCTTCACCCACATTTTATCCAGAGGAAGGTGAAAAACCCCAGCAAAGCATGGTCCAATTTGCCACAGCAGGGGAACAAATTCCTCTCTGATGCCCCGAGAGGCAATTGGATTTTCCCCGGATCAACTTTACCTATAAATGTCAGTACTCAGTTATATTATGTACAATAAGGAAAGAATCCAGGCCTTTTTTAAAGCAATCTACTGAGCGTGCCAGAATCGCCTCTGCAGGGAGTCTATTCCACATTTTCACAGCTCTTACTGTGAAGAAGCTTTTTCCATATTTGGAGGTGATCTTTTTTCCTCTAGACGTAAAGCATGTCTGTGATGACCTTTTTAAAGTGAATAACTATATGGACCACTTATATATTTATTCATATTGATCATACCCCCCCTTAATCTCCTCTTCTCAAGAGCATACATTTCAGTTCCTCTAATCTTTCCTCATAGCTGAGCTCCTCCATGCCTCTTATCAGTTTGGTTGCCCTTCTCTGCACTCTCACCAGTTCCCCAATATAGTTTTTGAGAACTAGTGCACAAAACTGAACTGAAGTTGGTATTTAGAATTTTATTCACTGGGCGATCGGGAACCAGTGGAGGGATTGGCGGAGAGAGATGGCAGACGCTGGATGGTTGTAAAGTGGATGAGTCTGGCAGCAGCATTCATGATCGACTGAATGATTATGGACAGGTAGACCTATGAGGAGAGAATTGCAATAGTCAAGGTGAGAAATAACAAGGGAGTGAATGAGCGGTTTGGTTTCAATAGTTAAAAAGGGGCAAGTTGTAGAGATGTTACAGAGGTGAAGTCTACAAGCTTTTGACAACAATTGGATTTGGGGCTGATGGGGCAGGTCAGAGTCTAAGATTACCCCTAGTACCCTGGCGTGAGGGGTTGCATTATTTTGATGGAAGAGACCTGCCCCCCCCCCTCTCCAGGTCCCATTAGTGTACTCTCTTCCTGTAATTTTGTTTTATTGTTAAGAGATGATGTGGGAGTATACAAGGGTAACGAAGACTCCTTTAGGGGCCATCTCTGTGTTTGAGTCATTGACATAGAAACATTTGTAACAGGGAGGAGTTAGTAAGATGACCATGCCCATGTGGACGTGCCAGAAATATTTCTGCACCCAGGCGCCTGTGACCCTAGGATCGGCCCTGTCCAGCTCCCTTCATCGCACCCTCCCATGCAAAAATCCAGACTTCTCCAGAGCCTTGCCTCTGGAACTCCTTACCCAAAACTGTCCGGCTGTCTCCCACTACCCCCTCCCCAGGCAATCTCAGAAAACTCATTCCAAGAGTCCTCTCTTTGGTAATATTGCCAGATCCCCCTTTCACCAACACACTAGTTTGGGTGTTGGTCCTTCAGGCGTCTCATGGGCTGCAGCAGTCCCGTTGTTGTTGTCCACACTTGAGGTGGACTGTTTTTGGACATCCCCACAGTAGAAGACTTCTGTGTCGCTCAGTAAACCCGAAAGAAATACGATTTTGGACTCTCTGTAAAACCCTTTTTTTTCAGATTCCACGGACACAGGTCCCACCCCTCCATGTTTATAATCATGCTTTTGGTACTACTTGCTTCAAATTGAGGCATACTGGAAGGGGGGGGGGGGGGGGTGTAGTCCTGGGCTGGCCTACAAATGTATTTGATTGCCAGTGTCTTGTCTAATAACGTCCTCCATCGGATAGTGTCCGCTGTGTACTGCGCATGCGCAGTACACTGCAACACAGATTCCGAAAATTGCCGAGGATGAACGGCGCCTGTGCCGTGAGTCCAGGCTCTATCCCCACTATCCAAGTGGACATAGAGTAGGAATAAAAAAGAGCCGAGCGCAGCGAGGCTGAGCCCGAAGCGTGGCGAGCGAACCCTATGTCCGCTTGGATGGTGGGGCTACCACCTCCACTCACGGCGCAGGCGCCGTTCAGCTTCGGAAATTTTCCGAAGCTTCGTCTGCTCCGTACTGCGCATGCGCAGTACGGGGCAGACGCTATATGATGGCCGGACACTATACGGCAGAACACCGGTTCAATCAATCCTCCTATAGGCAGCAATAACCTGACAGTATAAGATTTTAATTTTGACCCTCAAGTACAAAAATCTTCTTTAGCAGCTTGTTTGGAGTTACGTAGTTTATATAGTTAGATACACTGATCATCCATAACATTACGATCATTGATGGGTAAATACCATTGATTCTCCTTACAATGACATCTGAAGGTGGGTGGGATACATTAGGCAGCAAGTGAACATGTTGTTGTTCTTGAAGCTGATGTGTTGAAAGTAGAAAAAATGGGCAATTGTAAGGATTTGTGTGACTTTGACAACAGCAAATTTGTAATGTCTAAAAGAATTGCAGCTCTTTTGGGATGTTCCTGGTCTGCAGTGGTCAGGACCGACCAAGGGACTGAACCAGGGAAGGAAAGCTAGTGGATCAGTCACAGGGTCATGGGCAGCCAACACTCATCAATGCACGTGATGAGGGAAGGGTTGGCCTGTTAAGTCCGATCCAATAGAAATTGCTGAAAACGTGAATGCTGGTTCTGATCCAAACAACACAAAGCAATCTCCTGTGCTCGGGTGCCCGGCCAGCTATATAAGTGGCCCAGCTAATCCCTTTAGAAAATTCAGTGGAATGTCTCAGGTCTTGCTGCCCTCCTCAGAATAACAGATACCCTTTTATAACTGAAACATAGAACAAGGGGGCGCACTGACCTTGTGCATTACCAAAGATAACGTTTATTCGTAAAATAACAAGAAATATACTGACAAACGGGCTTTCAAAATAAGGCTTATCAATACTTCAGCAATGGCGAGCAGTATCTTCAGATGTCAGAGATGCCAGACCAGATATTTGGAGGACCCAGATGGCAACACTATGGCTCTGAGGAAGAGGGTTCGCCATCGTTACGCATAAGCCGCTTGTGATGCCATCTGGGTCCTCCAAATATTTGGTCCGGGCTGTAGGCATCTAAAGATACTGCTCGCCATTTCTGGAGTATTGATTTAGCCTTATTTCGAAAACTCGTTTGTGAGTATATTTCGTGTTTTATGAATAAACTTTATATTTGGTAATGCACATGGTCGGTGCGCTCTCCCTGATCTCTGATAGATGTCAGAACACACAGAGCGTCACAGTTTGTTGTGTATAGGACTGCATAGCTGCAGACCGGTTAGGGTGCCCATGCTGACCCCATGTCCACAGCCAAAAGCACCTACAATGGGCACACGAGCATCAGAACTGGACCATGGAGCAATGGAAGAAGATGGCCTGGTCTGATGAGTTCAAGAATGAATAAGGAATATAACACGTTTTGAGGTTTTGAATTGGCCTCCAATTTTTCCAGAGCTCAATCCAGTCTACCATCTGTGGGATGTGCTTAAAGAGGAAGTAAAACCTGATGGGTTTACTTCCTCTTTGTCTCCCTGCAAAGGTAAAGCGCAATGGGCTACTATGCATCGCATAGTAGCCCGTTATGTGTCACTTACCTGACACGGCAGCCAGCGATGTCTGACTGTTTTTTAGTAAATATCTCCTAAACCGTGTAGGTTTAGGAGATATTTCTTGGACCTACAGGTAAGCCTTAATCTAGGCTTACCTGTAGGTCAAAGTGGTTTGTAAGGGTTTACAACCACGTTTAAAAAAAAAAAAAAAAAAAGAAGGAAAGTCTGATCCATGGAGGCCCCACCTCACAAATTGAAGGAACTGCTACTGAAGACTTGGTGCCAGCTACTCCAGCATGCCTTCAGAGGCCTAGTGGCATCCATGCCTTGACTGGGTTATGGTGGGTGGTCAAAATGGATCGGCTGATTTGGTGTATTTAATAAGGTTGGAGGGAAAAACACACACACACACACACACACACACACACACACACACACACACACACACACACACACACACACACACACACACACACACACACACACACACACACACACACGTCCATCTTGTTCAACCAAAATACATAGGTTCAGTTAAAGTTATCATTGCAGGTCTTTATTTTTATCATTTGCTTCACTTACAGCTGATTCACCTGGAGATAAAACCAGCAATCAGGAGCCAGATTATCAGAGAACTGCAGGTTTTACATGAGTGCAACTCCCCTTACATTGTGGGCTTTTATGGCGCTTTCTACAGTGATGGAGAGATCAGTATCTGCATGGAGCACATGGTGAGTTAACCATAAGGACTGTGTGGGTGGGAATGACCGGTTTGGAGCAGGGTTGTGAATAATGGAGGGGGGGGGGGGGGCATACTAGTAGTGGATCAATGGGAATATTGGAGGGCGGGAGCAGAGAAGACCAGCTTGGGCACCACCTGGAGGTGTTGGAGCTTTGCCCATTCTAAATTGGACAAGTATTTAGCCGTAGAAGAGTGTAAATTAAGCTTCGCTTCTACAGGTACCTTAACCTAATTTTTAAATTTTTATATTTTTTTTTATTTGACAATCTCTGTATTGTTGACTTTGTAGAAAAGGTTGGGTGGGAGTGATCAGAGTGGGCTTATTGTGTGTTTCAGAAGATCTTAACAGAATGTGTTTTAATTATGGCGTTTCCATTCCCCCAGGATGGTGGTTCACTCGATCAGGTGTTGAAGAAAGCAGGAAAAATCCCAGAGAAAATTTTGGGAAAAGTCAGCATTGCAGTGAGTATTGCGCATGTGTATGTCCATCCGAGCTGTGCAGGCAGGGGATGAGTATCATAATAAAACAGTGGAGCCCAAAAGATTAATAGAAGATTTAAAAAAAAAAAAAAAAAAAAAAAATCATAAAGAACATAAAGTCCATACACAGGTAATCTTCCGTCCACATGGATAAGCCCCTTTGTATTTAAGTGCTCAGGAGACATGCAAGTGTCCTGATGCATTCAGCCCCTTCACCTTCAACACCACTATCTGCTCACCTCCTCCTATATACGACCCATAGGGTTTGTCCACTCATTCCCTCAAATCGGGGGGATATTAATTCCCCCCTCCCTCCCCCCACGACTGATCCGTGGCCCAGGTGGTGGTTCAAATGCAGCAATCGTCACAAGTGCATATAACGAGTGCTCCATACAGTAGTGCAATCTGAAAGATGACCGTGGGTGATGTCATACGCTGATCCTCCCCCGTACGAATTGTGTCCTTGGGCAGGACGTCTTCAGCGGGGATGAGTATCATAGATCCCAGCTGAAAAAAAGGCTGCGGAGAAAGCATCAGTGTGAATTGTGAATAAGTGTGAAATGCAAGATTTCGGTGGGTGTAAAAAGATGTCCACTTGGCGACTTTAGACTGTAGGCTTAGTGTGGCTGAGTGCGGGGTGTACCAAGATGGCCGTGACGTAGCGTCACTTCCGTTGGGACTCCCTGGCCAATCGTGCCTCAGGACACTCTGACGGGTCGCCTAATCTTGCATAACGCGGGCTCTGTGAAATGTGTGACACAGCAGTGCCTACTCGCAGGGCATAGTGACTACGTGTCACAGAATTCAGGGAAGGAAATGTGTGGGGTCTTCACAAAAACTTCAAGATGGTTCATATTAAAAGGAGGAGGCGAGAGAGAATTGGAATACAATGTGGAAGTGAATATAGGATTTTCCGTTGTGACCAAAGATCTATTTTTATGAAGACTGTGTTCTTTGTATGGTAATTTGCAGTAGGAGGGGAAATGTCATCAGGCCGGTACAAATGATGGATGTTCTCCTTTTTGTTTTGTACATAACAGGTGATTAAAGGGCTGACCTACCTGCGGGAGAAACATAAGATCATGCACCGAGGTAAGGATCTACCTGAGGTTCCTTTTTATAAATAGGAGTTCAGAGCACACCTTTACTAGGTCACGAGGTTTTTCTTTGGAACAACACACCTGGAATAACTGGAATGTTTACTGAATATAAAAGGACGTGCTGTCCGCCCTGGGATGGTACTATAGGGATTGCCCGCCCTGGGTTGGTACAATAGGGATCGCCCTGGGTTGGTAAGATAGGGATTGCCCACCTAACTTGATGGGGGGGCTTTTTTTTTTTTTTTTCTTTTTTTTTTTTTTTTTTTTTTATAAATGGCATGATAAGGTTCCTGGTTCGGATACGAGGGCTGGAGTCAGGAATGTTACTGAGAGTCTACCAAGGTGTAAACAGCATGGTAAATTAAAAAGGGTTAAAACAAAAGATGCACCGAAATTTTGGAGACCGAAACAACATACCTGCCAAAAAATTGTGTTATCGGCATTTTGACGATAAGAAAAAAAGGATTCCGGTAAGGGCACTGAAAACGCACACCATTTTTCAGCGATTTAACTGTGCTTATGGTGTTTTTCACCGGTCATGTGACTCAAAAACGTAACACAGGTGCGTTCTTTCTGCATTTTTTCAGTGCATTTCAACTGGGAGGTGCGTTTTTGTTTTTATGTTGTTTTTTTTTTTTAAACTGACCAAAAAATGTAGCAAGCAGGATTTTTAATGCCACGGAAGTGCCATGGACCAGCGTGAAGACATACATAGAATTTAAAGGAATATATTTTTCTTCAGCACTTCTTACTAAACGTGCCGATAATGGCCAACAAATTCACATTCATTTAGATTGATGGTTTTAAATGAATAAATAATAATAAAAAAAAAATATATATATATATATATATATATATATATATATATATATATATATATATATATATATATATATATATATATATATATATAAATAAATAAAATTTAAATTTTATTATTTATTCATTTAAATCCATCAATCTAAATGAATGTGTATATATGTATATATATTTGGACTTTTCTTTCTGGATGGGTTACCAACTTTTTTTCTTTTTTCTTTTTTTTTTTTTGCCCATAATGGCCAACAAATTCACATTCAGATTGAGGGTTTTAGTTAAAAAGTCAAAAAAAAAAAAATTATAATTTTTGGCCTTTTCTGGATGGGTTAACAACTTTTTATTTTTATTTTTTTAATATGTGGGAATTGTTGTTTATTTAGATTGTATTTCATTATTACATTTTAAGGATAGATAGAATTTTTTTTATAATATATGTTTTACTGTAGTTTTTGGTACCAAAATTTCCATTTGGAAAGGGGTGTATGTGGTGCATCGAAACCAAAGATGCAGGATGCCCTTGGCCGAAAACCAAAATGGACAGTTTTAAGAAAATAATAGAAAATATATATAATTTCGACTTTTTAATTAAAGTGGAGGACCTCCCTAAAAAAACAAAATTACATTAAAATGTTCGAAAAATTATATTATATATAAATTATATATATTTTTTTAAACTTAGCAGAAATGCCTGTTGCTAGGCAGATCTTCCTAATCTGCCTCTTCCTACTCTGTGATGATCTTTGGTGGACTTTGGTCTTCTCCTCCTCACGTTGTCTTCTGGGGAGTCGGGCGCGGTGTGTGTCCCAGAGCACAGAATGTGTGTGTCCCAGAGCACAGAATGTGTGTGTCCCAGAGCACAGAATGTGTGTGTCCCAGAATGGGGCATTCACAAAGCGCTGCGCAACTAGCGCATGCGCAGTAGGAAACAGGCAGTGAAGCCGCAAGGCTCCACTGCCTGTTTCCCTTAAATAGAATGGCGGAGCCGAGGGACGGGTCGGGCCCGGGCGCACGATATCACGGGCATAGGTAAGTGCATAGGTAAGTGCGCTTATTAAAAGTCAGCAGCTACAGTGTTTGTAGTTGCTGACTTAAAAATAAAATAAAAAATTAAGCTGGCCCACTGCTTTAAAATCGTGAATTTATTTTCGGCCATCACCGACACCTTTTTGGCCAATAGACTGCATTCACACGGAGTAGTTTTTGAAGTTATTTTACATTAAAAAAAAAAGAAACCCGCAAGAAAAGCTCAAGGAAAAATACATCCCTTTTTAAATTCTACGTATGTCTTCACAGTTGCAGTTTTAAAAATCTTGCTTTCTGCATCTTTGGGGATAAACAGCAGAGGTCACCCCAGAGGCTGCCTTACTTTGTGGAGGCATGGGGGAAGGGAGAAGAAAGAGAGCCGGGGGTCGCTCCGGCAAGCAGACATTCTCCTTCCGGCCGATAGTGAACCAGAAAGTGTGTCCTGAGACACGGTTGGCCAGGGAGTGCCAATAGTCCAATAGGGGCCTATCTGATTGGCCAGGAGGAGAATGACAAAGAATAGAGAATTTTCATTCGCTATTGTAACACAACTGGGTAGGATCGGAGCGCAGTGCTTCGTCATTGAAATCCATAGTCCGGCGTCCCTGCATGTAGATCAGGGGCCCTCCTTTACCTCCACTGGTAGGTGAAGGGAATAATATTGTATACATGGTGGTTCTAGGGCCCACCCGTTCTTCTGGGGAGCCTGGTATAGGGGTATCTAATAGAGATGGAGGTAATTGGGCAACATTCGTTCCCCCCAATCCCCACTACAATTTATGACCTCAGAAGATCATGTGTATGATGTCACTTCCTGGTTCACTGCTGTCTTTCCTTGGCTAATGTAGCTGTGGATGCAGCTAATCAAGCATGATCTGTGCTGGATTAACTGCCGCGAATGGCAGGGGAAGCATTAGGGGATATAATGGACCCCCCCCCAAAGTCTTCATAAAGAGCATCTGGGCCCTGCCACCCCATGGCACTTGTTGGCCTCCTTGTGATAGCAATAAAGGTAAATGGGGGGGGGGGGGGAGAGAGAATCGGGAACGGGCTGAAAGGTGAACAATGTATGGCCAGCTGTAATCCCTGGTGTGCACTGATCCCCACCCATTGCTCGGTGTATGGTGACGTGTATTGAGCATTTAAATTGCTCAGGTCTCATGGGGGTTCTATGACGGGTTGTCTTGCTAGGAAGGATTCAGATTGCAGCGTTGTGCATCATCGATCCTGAAGTCCCCATTCATCTAAATGGCTCCTGCGGGGGATGTCAGACACATCCAGAAAAGCATCATTTTAAAGCAAGTGCTGTATATGCTTCAGTTTCAATAATTTATACACCGTATTTCTGAAAAATACTCGGCTATAAAACACAGATAAATAAACCGTCTTATTTCATGAAAGTGTTATGGATTGTGACTTAAATCTTGAAATGAGCCGGAAATCGGGTCCTGCACTTTATTTTATTATAGGTTTTTCTATATCGTCGTCCCATTATGTATATTGTTTAGTCTCATCAGTCCCTGCCCTCCAGAGCTTACAATCTAAAGTTCCTATCTCACATACAGTTGTGCTCAAAAGTTTACACACCCTGGCAAAATTTATGATTTCTTGGCCGTTTTTCAGAGAATACTTTCACTCATGGTTAGTGTTTGGCTGAAGCCGTTTATTATCAGTCAACTGTCTTTACTCTTTTAAAATCATAATGACAACAGAAACTACCCAAATGACCCTGATCAAAAGTTTTCATACCCCAGTTCTTAATACCGTGTATCGCTCCCTTTAACACCAATGACAGCTTAAATTCTTTTGTGGTATTTGTGGATGAGGCTCTTTATCTTCTCAGGTGGTAAAGCTGGCCATTCCTCTTGGCACAAAGCCTCCAGTTCCTGTAAAGTCTTGGTCTGTCTTGCATGAATGGCACGTTTTGAGATCTCCCCAGAGAGGCTCAATGATATTGAGGTCAGGAGACGGAGATGTCCTCTCCAGAACCTTAACTTTATTCTGCTGTAGCCAATAACGTGTGGACTTGGCCTTGTGTACTGGATCATTGTCATGCTGCAATGTCCAAGTACGTCCTGTGCACAGCTTCCCGGCTGAATGCAAATGTTCCTCCAGTATTATTGATAACATACTGCATTCATCTTTCCATCAGTTTTGACTGCATTTCCTGTGCCTTTTGCAGCTCACACATCCTCAAAACATCAGCGATCCACCTCCGTTTTTCACAGTAGGGATGGTGGACCTTTCATCATAGGTCTTGTTGACTCCTCTTCAAATGTAGTGTTTATGGTTGTGGCCAAAAAGCTAAATTTGGTCTCATCACTCTAAATGACTTTGTGCCAGAAGGTTTGAGGCTTGTCTCTGGGCTGTTTGGCATATTGTAAGCAGGATAATTTGTGGCATTTGTGTAGTAATGGCTTTTTTCTGGCGCCTCGACCATGCAGCCCATCTTTCTTCAAGTGCCGCCTTTATTGTGCAGCTTGAAACAGCCACACCACATGTTTTCAGAGAGTCCTGTATTTCACAATTTTCCTGCATCTGAGATTTTAGTTGGTCTACCTGACCGTGGTTTGGTTTCAACAGAACCTCTCATTTTCCACTTCTAGATTAGAGTTTGAACACTGCTGATTGGCAATCTCAATTCCTTGGATCTCTTTTTTTTTTTTTTTTTTTTTTATATCCCTTTCCTGTTTTATACAGTTCAACTACCTTTTCCCGCCGATCCTTTGACGATTCTTTTGCTTTCCCCATGACTCAGAATCCAGAAATGTCAGTGCAGCACTGGATGAAAGATGCAAGGGTCTGTCAGGAGTCCAGAAACTCATTGACCTTTTATACACAAACACTAATTACAAGTAAACAGATCACAGGTGAGGACGGTTACCTTTTAATAGCCATTCAAACCCTTTTGTGTCAACTTGTGTGCGTGTTATCAGGCCAAAATCACCAGGGGTATGTAAACTTTTTTGATTAGGGCCATTTGGGTAGTTTCTTTTGTCATTATGATATAAAAAGCGTAAACACAGGTGATCGATAATAAATGGCTTCAGCCAAACACTGACCATCAGTGAAAGAAAGGTTTTTGTGTTTATCATTCGTATTCTCTGAAAAACGGCCAAGTCATAAATTCTGCCAGGGTATGTAAACTTATGAGCACAACTGTACATGCATATAGCATATGTTGGAGCCAATTTAGACAGGAGACAATTAACCTCCCGACCATTTTAGCATTCTGTCATTTTTCATAAGCGGTTGGGTCTTGGAAGTGACATTTCCAGCTTGGAGTTACTTTGTCATCATGTGATCAGCCCTGGAAACATTGTAACAGATCATTTTGGATACATTCCAGTCTGACATCCCAACAGGGTACAAAGTTTCCTTTTTTTTGTGGGGGAGGGGCCTGGAGAGGTGACACCTTCAGCTTGCAGTTCTTTTACTTTGTCATCATGCGATCATCCCTGGAAACATTGTAACTGACGGAACTAATGCATTTATTTTTATTGCGGGTATTTATATAGCACCGTACTTTACATATTCTGTATTCACATCATAAAAGGGTTATGAAATGTAAATCTTTCTGGAATGAGCCGCCACTGATTGCCATCGGATTCTGTACAGTTATTTACATAAAAAAAATATATATTTATTATTGTGTGTGTATGTATGTGTGTGTGTATATATATATATATATATATATATATATATATATATATATATATATATATATATATATATATATATATATATATATATATATATTCATATCAGTACAATCAAAGGCCTGACTCACACCTATGCAATATTTGGTGCTTTTTTGCGGAAACGCAGTAGAATCCATTTAAAGAGGAAGTAAACTCTGATGGGTTTACTTCCTCTTTGTCTCCCTGCAAAGTTAAAGCATAATGGACTACTATGCATCACATCGCATCGCATAGTAGCCCATTATGTGTCACTTACCTGACACAGGAGCCAGCGAAGTCACCGCTGTCCCCTGTAGTCTGGCGCATCCATCTTCTCGGTGGGTCTCGCTGCTCCGGCGCTGTCATTCGTCGGACCTGCGATGACGTCACTCCTGCGCATGAGCACGGGAGCCGCGCCACTCGCGGCATATCGCCAATAACTGCGGCGCGCTCAGTTCACCTGTGCGCCGCTGTCTACAGTGCATGCGCCATAGACGGCGGTGCCTGTCTTTCGGCAAATATCTCCTAAACCCGTGTAGGTTTAGGAGATATTTCTTAGACCTACAGGTAAGCCTTAATCTAGGCTTACCTGTAGGTGAAATTGTGTTGTAAGGGTTTACAACCACTTTAACATGGTTTCCTATGGGACACGTTCACATCTGTGCTTTTTTTTTCCAGCCGCCGAGGGTCAGGGACTTTTTTTTTTTTTTTTTTTTTTTTTATGCAAAAGGGTGCTTTTTGGTTTAATAGACTTCAATGGACAAGTGGCAGTAAAGCATGTAGTGCGAATTTGATGCATTTTTTATTTAATTTTTTTAAAGTGGAACTTCCGCTCATTTGTGTCCCAACCAACCCCCCCCCCCCCCCCTCCAGTGCCACATTTGGCACCTTTTCAGGGGGGGGGGGGGGGTGTCTACCTGTCTTTGACCGGTGTATCCCGTCCCCACTTCCGGGAGCTGTGGCCATTGGCGTCAGCGATCGGCTCCCTCCTTCCTTCCCCGGGCCGCGGGGCCAGTAGGAGGGAGGAGCCTCACGCATGCACAGTAGGGTTCCCGGTATTCTGTTGAGAAGTGCCCCCCCCATCGAATAGTGTCTGGCATGCGCAGAACGGTGCCGCACTTCAGCTGATTTGTCGATCAGCTGGAGTGACGCGACCATGGCACATGCGCACACTCTGAGAACTACGGTCTCCCTCTGCTGTTTTGTATAGGTTCAAATTGTGCCTGTGAAATGGTATCTCCCATCGAGAAGACGCCTCCTAAGATATGCGCCCTGGTTAAGTCAGCCCAGCTGATCAGCAAATCAGCTGTTGTGCTGTTCCATACGGCGCATGCGCAGTACATACTGGGCACTATTCGATGGCGTGAAGCCGTAAGGCTACACGGCCGGATCCCCTTGCCTGCAATGGTGGCGGCAGCACCTGACAGCTGATGGAAACATCGGCTGCGGTGCCGACATCGCTGGACTCCAGGACAGGTAAGTGTCCGATTTTATTAAAAGCCAGCAGCTGCAGTATGTGTAGCTGCTGGCTTTTAATTTTTGCAGCGGTTGGCGTGACTCCGCTTTAATCTGCCCAACAAATAATTGCAGAAATTGATCAAAAGCAAACTGCGTAGATGTGAACCAGGCCTAAGATCCCGATCTCACATTCATACATATTGGGGGCCAATTAACCTCCCAGCATGTCTTTGCAGTGTGGGAGGAAACTGGAGTACCCGGAGGAAACCCGCACAGGGAGAACGTGCAAACTCCAGGCAGGTAGTGTCTAGAGATGCACCGAAACTTTGGCAGCCGAAACCTATCGGCCGAAAATGGTGTTATCGCCATTTTACCAATAAGAGAAAAAGGTGCCGATAATGGCGCTGAAACCGTGCAAGATTTTACTGTCTATGGTGTGGTGGTTATAGGTCATGTGACTCGAAAACCGCATCAAAAATGTAAAATAGTTGTGCTATTTATGTGTTTTTGCTGTGCTTTCAATGGGGAGGTGCATTTTTTTTTTTTTTGTTCTGATCAAAAATGCAGCAAGCAGGAATTTTGACACCACTACAGAAGCGCAACGGACCAGTGTAAAGACATGCATAGAATTTTTAAGCCTGGATTCAGGCTGGTGCGATGCAGACACCGCATGTGATTCGCACAGGAATCGCGCGCTATTCCTGTTCACATCGCATGCGATGTCTGTGCGGTGCGATTTCAGCCATATATTTTGTATGGCAGAAATCGCATCCGCACCAAAATGTTGTAGGACCCCCTCCCTCACCTGAACCGCATCACATGAGTGTTCACACCCATGCCATGCAATTCTGCCAGTTGCACTGCGTTTTGCGTTATGTTTCCGGTTATCGGTAAGATAACGTTGACGCTGGCATCAGATCGCATGGACACCTTGAGATTGCTTGGAGTGTGATGTGGTGCGGGGGAAAACGCTGAGAATCTTGTGCGTTTCCCACATCGCATAAGTGTCGACCATTTTTCTTGAACTTTTCTTGCGCTAAAGATGCCGAATTAAAGGCAGACAATAAATTAATATTTTATTTAAGTTCATATTAATTAAAAAGTGGAATAAAAAAAACATTCTATATGGAAAAAATAAAAATTATATAATTTTTTTTTAAAACGGACCTTTTCGGCAACAAAATTCCCATTCGGTGCAAGCTAGCAGTCTCCTATTGGGATTCAAGTGAATGGGGCCACTCTGCAGCAGCCCATACTACATGCAGTGCTAGTATGAGGTTCAAGGGTTCCAAAACAGCCGGGGGGGGGGGGGGGGTGGGGGGCATACAATGTCTCCTCCTCCCTCCTCCTCCCTCCTCCTCCCTCCTCCCTCCTTCCTCCTTCCTCCTTCCTCCCTCCTCCTCCCTCCCTCCTTCCTCCCTCCTCCCTCCTCCCTCCTCCTCCCTCCTTCCTCCTTCCTCCTTCCTCCCTCCTCCCTCCTCTTCCTCCCTCCTCTTCCTCCCTCCCTCCTCTCAAATGCTCTCTAAAGAACAATCACAACGCTGGATCACTTTTTAGAGACCAATGCTAGTGTGAACGAGGCCTTGGGGGGGATGGGGTAATAAAAAATGTTCTGCCTGGAGTACCTTGATGTAGATCAGGGGTCTCCAAACTTTCTAAACATAGGGCCAGGTTATTGTCCTTCAAACTTTAGAGGGGTTGGACTATGGCCAGTGGAAGTGGAAATTTTCCTGGCATCAGTGGGAGGAATAGTGCCCCATCATTGGTATCATTTGGGAGGAATGGTGCCCCATGATTGGGATCAGTAGGAGGAATAGTGCCCATGATTGGGATCAGTAGGAGGAATAGTGCCCCATGATTGGGATCAGTAGGAGGAATAGTGCCCATGATTGGGATCAGTAGGAGGAATAGTGCACCATGATTGGGATCAGTAGGAGGAATAGTGCCCCATGATTGGGATCAGTAGGAAGAATAGTGCACCATGATTGGGATCAGTAGGAGGAATAGTGCCCCATGATTGGGATCAGTAGGAGGAATAGTGCCCCATGATTGGGATCAGTAGGAGGAATAGTGCCCCATGATTGGGATCAGTAGGAGGAATAGTGCCCCATGATTGAGATCAGTAGGAGGAATAGTGCCCCATGATTGGGATCAGTAGGAGGAATAGTGCCCCATGATTGGGATCATTGGGAGGCATAGTGCCCCATCGTTTGTGATCAGTAGGAGGAATAGTGCCCTATCATTGGGATCATTGGGAGGCATAGCGCCCCATCGTTTGTGTGTCGGCGGGAGGAGTGGCGCCCCATCGTTTGTGTCGGCGGGAGGAGTGGCGCCCCATCGTTGGTGTCGGTTGGCAGAATAGTGTTTTGTATCAGTAGGAGGAATAGTGCTCCAAGGGCCAGATAAAGGCAAGCAAAGGGCCGCACTTGGTCCCCGGGCCACAGTTTCGAGACCACTGATGTAGCCATTGACTTAATTACTGGCCGTATATATGGGGTGTCCTAATGATGTGGCCATTATGTACTATGGGAGGGCTGGCTGCAGTGTTTTGCGGAGGAGAATAGGAGGGAGCCTGCGAGTCTCTCAGTGTAGCTGTAGAGTTAATGATTTGCCCCCCATGGGAAATGCTTTTAGAGCATCTGTCTCCTAGTAACTGAGATGTATTGTTAGCGGAGAGAATGTAGTAAGTGCCGGCTTTACACCGGGTCTAAACCGACTGCACTATTACAGCGGCCTTCCTCCATCCAGCACTGAATATGACTTAAAGACGCGATAAGCCCAATAACACAAATGTAATATATTGCAGCATACAATCCTTAGATGTGGTGGCTGCATTAGTTTTTTTATTTAGTTCTTTTTAGTTTTTTAGTTTTTTATTATGTTTAGGCCCCCCCCCCCTTTTTTTATTCTCACCTGGTGATCTGGCCAGTAAAAAACTTCCTTTCTTAGGATGTCTTCACTCTGATCACAGCGTCACCTCCTCACACCTCTCTCTAGAGGGGTGGCAGTGGATGTGGTATACTTGGATTTTGCAAAAGCGTTGGACACAGTTCCCCACACACGGCTCATGTGTAAGGTAATGTCTACAGGTTTGGAAATATCAGTTTGTAAATGGATAGAAAATTGGCTAAAAGACAGAATTCAGAGAGTCGTGGTTAATGACTCTTACTCTGAATGGTGTAAGGTTATCAGTGGTGTACCCCAAGGTTCAGTGCTGGGACCCTTACTTTTTAATATCTTTATAAATGATATTGGGTCTGGGATCAAAAGTAATATTTCTGTCTTTGCAGATGACACCGAGCTATGTGGTGCAATAACGTCCTTACAGGATGTCGCCAATTTACAAGCCGACCTCAATACACTGTCTAATTGGGCGACTATGTGGCAGATGAGGTTTAATGTTGATAAATGTAAAGTTATGCACTTGGGGGCTAAGAATATGCATCATACATACTAGGGGGAGTACAACTGGGGGAATCCATAGTGAAGGATCTGGGGGTTTTGGTAGACCAAAAGCTCAATAATAACATGCAATGCCAAGCTGCTGTTTCCAAAGCGAGCAAAGTCCTTTCCTGTATTAAGAGAGGTATGGACTCCAGAGAGAGAGATATCATTTTGCCCCTGTTCAAATCATTAGTAAGACCTCACCTGGAATATGCCGTTCAGTTTTGGGCACCAGTTCTCAAAAAGGATATCGGGGAACTGGAGAAAGTGCAGAGAAGGGCAACCAAACTGATAAGAGGCATGGAGGAGCTCAGCTATGAGGAGAGATTAGAGGAACTAAATTTATTCACTCTTGATAAGAGGAGATTAAGGGGGGATATGATCAACATGTACAAATACATTAGGGGTCCATATAGTGAACTTGGTGTTGAGTTGTTCTCTGTACGGTCAACCCAGAGGACACGGGGGCACTCTTTACGTCTAGAGGAAAAGAGATTTCATCTTCAAGTACGGAAAGGTTTCTTCACAGTTAGAGCTGTGAAAATGTGGAATAGACTCCCGCCAGAGGTGGTTCTGGCCAGCTCAGTAGATTGCTTTAAGAAAGGCCTGGATACTTTCCTGATGGTACATAATATAACTGGGTACTAACATAGGTAAAGTTGATCCAGGGAAAATCCGATCGCCTCTTGGGGGATCAGAAAGGAATTTTTTTCCCCTGCTGTAGCAAATTGGAGCATGCTCTGCTGGGTTTTTTTTTTCGCCTTCCTCTGGATCAATTGTGGGCATAAAATTGGGTATCTGGATTGTACGATTATTTTTTATTTTATTCATTTGTTTTTAAGGTTGAACTGGATGGACTTGTGTCTTTTTTCAACCTGACTAACTATGTAACTATGTAACACCTGATTTAATCTTCTTCTTTTTTTTTTTTTTTCATTGCCGTACTACCGTGTTGCAATCGGATGCATTGCACGCCAATCATGAGTTTAAATCAGGTGGTGAGGAGGCAACGTGTCACTTCCTCGTCAACTGTCAAACGCACTCAGATCACTTTTCAGAGGGGCAGCAGTGCTTCTGCACTTGTGAACAATGCCTATCATTAGTTTGGGTAGGGATTGGGAGCAATAAAACTGCATTTAAACCATACCACCCCTCCCCCCCCCCCAACTTTGTGTGAGTGAGCCCTAAGGGTACCGATGCCAGTGCACAAAGCAAGGTCCATAAGGACATGGATGAGCGAGTTTGGGGTGCAGGAACTTGACCGGCCTGCACAGAGTCCTGACCTCAACCCGATAGAACACCTTTGGGATGAATTAGAGAGGAGACTGTGAGCCAGGCCTTCTCGGCCAACATCAGGGCCTGACCTCACAAATGCTCTTCTGGAAGAATGGTCAAACATCCCCATAGACACACTCCTAAACCTTGTGGATGGCCTTCCCAGAAGAGGTGAAGCTGTTATAGCTGCAAAGGGCGGGGCCAACTCAATATTGAACCCTACCGACTAAGACTGGGATGCCATTAAAGTTGATGTACATGTAAAGGCAGGTGTTCCATAATTTGACAATAGAGTGTATGTACTAGGAGGACCTACCTAACAAGTTTCGCTCTGCCCCCCTGGAGCTTAATCATGGGGTAATCCGTACGATTAGGCTCTAGGGGGGGTGGGACGAAACGCGTTGAGCGTGGCCTGGTTGGCTGAAACTCCCACATACTCCTTTACAGAGGACTTGCAGCAATGTGCGGCTTATGAGATGCCGTTTTTTCCTCCTAAGAGTTGGTAAGCAGCCGATATGTAATACATTTTTGGGGTTTAATGTCACTTTCACCCCTCCGCAGTTCTATTCCCTCCCCGTCATCCTGTTTTTCTTACAGACGTGAAGCCGTCTAATATCCTGGTGAACTCCAGAGGTGAAATCAAGCTCTGCGACTTCGGGGTCAGCGGACAGCTCATCGACTCGATGGCCAACTCCTTCGTGGGGACGAGATCCTACATGTCTGTGAGTATCCATGGGGGGGCGCTGGTGGACGATGGATCTGTGTATGTGTTTGCCCTCCTTCCGTTGTGTAATTCCGCCATGTGCCATACGGGAAGGATGATTACAGCACGCTCTGGATCGCACTCGCTCGCATTGTGTGTCACGCAGCAGATGGAGTGTCAGAACGTCCTCCCACACTGTTGGTTGTGTGTGTAATAACAGCTCTTCAGATGGCGCCCCCCCCCCCCCCCCAATTTGTGCCTCGTCTCCTTGATTTATTGCAGAGAACAGATTGGAGTTCTTTATGTAATTCTATGGGTAGCAGGGCTGTGTGCTATTCATTACGTAGAGCAGATTTCATCTGTGCTGCTGATAAAAGCATGCATCAGATTTTGGGATTGGAAAGGAAAGATCTGTTCGGACAAGACAGCTGGGATAGGGCATGGGACCCTGTTGCCTGTCAGTTACGGGCGCACGTCCTACCTGAAACTTCAGTGTGCCATCGTACGGGCACCATAGGATGATAAGTACAGATCTCAGTCAAGATGAATTCTGGGAATTATAAGGGGCGCAGGGGTCAGGCGTATTCCTTACCCTACCCTAGCCCTCGGTCCCTCAGTCGTGCAGTCAAGACAGATTTAAAGCTGAATTCTGGGAATTGCCTAAAATCTACTCTTGCAGGGAGAACCCCCCCCCCCCCGTCTAGGGGTGCAGGGGTTAGGTGTATTCCTTACCCTACCCTATCCCTCGGTCGTGTAGTCAAGACAGATTTAAAGCTGAATTCTCGGAATTACATAAAATCTACTCTTGCAGGGAGAATAAACCCCCCCCCCCCAACCCCCAGTCTAGGGGTGCAGGGGTCAGGTGTACTACTTATCCTATCCCTCTGTCGTGCAGTAAAGTCAGATTTAAAGCTGAACTATGGAAATTGCATAAAATCTTCCCTTGCAGTAGGAACACCCCCCCCCCATCAGTCTAGGGGTGCAAGGGTAAGGCTCTTTAGTTACCCTACCTACTAGTCTAGGGGTGCAAGGGTAAGGCGCATTACCCCATCCTTCAATCCCTCAAGTTGTGTAGTCAAGACAAATTTAAAGATAAATTCTGGGAATTACATGAAACCTACCCTTGCAGGAGGAAGGCCCCCCCCCCCCCCAATCTAGGGGTACAGGGGTCAGGCGTTTTGCTTAGTCACTCAGTCAAGTCAAATTTAAAACTGAATTCTGGAAAATCTTCCCTTGCAGTAGGAACAACCCCCCCCCCCCCAGTCTAGGGGTGCAATGGTAAGGCTCTTTAGTTACCCTACCTACTAGTCTAAGGGTGAAGGGGTAAGGCGTATTACCCCATCCTTCAATCCCTCAAGTTGTGTAGTCAAGACAAATTTAAAGCTGAATTTTGGGAATTGCATAAAACCTACCCTTGCAGTAGGAACGCCCTCCCAATCTAGGGGTACAGGGGTCAGGCGTATGCCTAACCCTATCCCTCAGTCACTCAGTCAGGCAGTCAAGTCAAATTAAAAACTTAATTCTGGAAAATCTTCCCTTACAGTAGGAACAACCCCCCCCCCAGTCTAGGGGTGCAATGGTAAGGCTCTTTAGTTATCCTACCTACTAGTCTAAGGGTGCAGGGGTAAGGCGTATTACCCCATACAAGTATTTCATTCATTCATTCATCCTTCAATCTCTCAAGTTGTGTAGTCAACACGAATTTAAAGCTGAATTCTGGGAATTGCATAAAATCTACTCTTGCAGTGAGAACACCCCCCCCCCCCCCCCCGCTCTAGGGATGCAGGGGTCAGGCGTATTCCTTACTCTACCCTATCCCTCTGTCCTTCAGTCATGCAGTAAAATCAGATTTAAAGCTGAATTCTGTAAATTGCATAAAATATTCCCTTGCAGTAGGAACACCCCCCCCCCCCCCCCTCAGTCTAGGGGTGCAAGGGTAAGGCGCTTTACTCGCCCTACCCTATCCCTCAGTCACATAGTCATTTCAAATTTAAAGTTGAATTCTGGGAATTGCATAAAATCTACCCTTGCAGTGAGAACACCCCCCCCCCCCCCTTCTAGGGGTGGAGTGGCAAGGCATATTAATTGCCCTTTCTCTCACTTCAACGCTGTTCTATTCTGTCCAAACTGCTAGGCTGTAGGCGGTCCCTCTGCGTCCTAATGTCCACTTGAAGACCAGGTTTTTTCTGGCACGGTCTACAAGTAAAAAATAAAATAAAAATCTGCATTTTTTTTTTTACTAGAAAAATACTTGGCACCCCCCCCAAAAAACTATTACTGATATAATAAATATAAATAAAATGACATTTTCTTTTAGCAGAGACCCCAGAGAATACAATGGCGATCATTGCAAATTTTTATATTGCAGAATATCTACAAAGGGGTTTTTCAAACACTTTTTTTTTTTTTAAATACAGTTAATATTTTTATGCAAAAAAACACTCTGTATCCAATTTTTTTGAAAAATATAAAAGATGATGTTACGCCGAGTAAATGGATACCTAACATGTTACGCTTTAAAATTGCACAGGCTCGTGGAATGGCAATAAAAGACGATACTTAAAAATTCTCCTTAGGTGACACTTTCAAAATGTTTACAGGTTACCTTTACAGTTGGAGGAGATCTAGAATTTATTGTTCTCACTCTAACTTTTTGTGGCAATACCTCACATGTGGGGAGAGCACCGTTTTTATATATGCATGTGCGACTTATGTATGCCTTCATGTCTGTGTACGAGCACAGAGGGATAAGGGCATTTCAATTTTTTTATTTTATTGTTTTGGATCACTTTTTTTTCCCCCCCTATTACACGGAATGTTAACATCCCTTGTATTAGAAAGAAGGGATGACAGGTCCTCTTTATGGAGAGATCTGGGATCTATTAGACCCCCAAATTTCTCCACTAACTAAGCAAAAAATATAAAAAAAAAAAAAAAAAAAATTGATCTTATGCTTTTAGGCCGGGTTCACACCGCTGCGATGCGGGAACGCCGCGAATACGCGGCGTTTTCCCGCATCGCATTACTCCCGCCGGCAGTTCACACTGCCCTATGCGGACGGCTGGGAGTGTCAATGATATGTTAATGACACCCCCAGATCCGCCCGCATATCGCAGTGCGATCTGCCGACTCGCACAGGAATCGGATCGCATGGTGTGAACCCCCCATGCGATCCGATTCTGTTGCGGACCAAAAAAAGGGTCCCGTGCGAGTTTGCTGCGGGAGCGATGCGAATTCAGCCATACTATCTGTATGGCTGAACTCGCATCGCTACGGAGATCGGATGTGATTTGCGGTGCGAATCACATCCGGATCTCCCCCCGCAGCAGTGTGAACCCAGCCTTAAAAAGACTTCTGCCTTAGAATGGAAGAGACATCACTTCAGCCCACCTAGATCAAGGAAATGCAATTTGTGGACCTCCAGCTTGTAGTCTTGGGACTACAAGTCCCATGAGGCATAGCAAGACTCTGACAGCCACAAGCATGACACCCAGAGGCAGAGGCATGATGGGACTTGTAGTTTTGTAACAGCTGGAGGTCTGCTAATTGCATATCCCTGTCCTAGAGCATATAGTTGAGCAGAGATGATCTGGTCTCTCCTCGCCTCTATGGGCAGCCGCACGACTCGTCGGATCGTTTCCTGGGCTCGCCGGTAAGGACGGTAAGCCCGAGAAGCACGATATCCTTTTTGCTCCATCGCTGTTCTCTTCTGCCTTAACCTCTGGGCGGCTGGTGGTCCTATCAGGTGCAGGCTGTTGACACTGCAATTGTACAGGTGCAGCATGCAACTGGAAATCGGGCAGCAGTGCTGGACAGGTTGCACAGTTGGAGGGCCCTGCTGTAGCCACCCCCGTGCTGCTGGGCATTTAGTCTAGGGGGTTGCAGGAGTAAGGTGCATTACCCAACCATATCCCTCACTCCAGTGATGTCCTCTTCTCTCCCAATGCTGGGCAGTAGGCAGTTCCTCTGCGTCATCATGTGCAGCGCAGGGCACAAGTAGAACCACAGGCTTCTGTTCAAAAAAAAAATAAATAATAATAATATAATAAAAAAACTAACTTTTTTTTTTATATTAACTTAAGGGAAGGTTACAACCCCTAACAGATTTTATTTTTTTGCCGTCTGTGTCCATTGCAGAGATTTTCCCTTCACTTCCTGTCCCATTTAACAAACAGGAAGTGAGAGGAAATCCCTGCAAATTAAGGGAATCCCTTGAGGACCCCCTAGGTCACCAGAACTAGTGTCCCCGTTGGAAGATTTCCTTCTATATTTATTTTTCTAGGGACAACCCAAAATTTGAGATTTTCTTTTACTTTCAATGGTACACAGGACAAATAGAGAGGGCACAGACAGCAATGAAAACTGATAGGGGTTCTAATCCATTCTCCAAAAAAAATTGCCTTTTTAGTTCTACTTTAACCTTGCACTGAATATGACTCTTCCAGTAGTGTTAAAGCCAAATGAAACTTTGGAGAGTCTATTTCTAAAAGAGGGGGGGAGGGGGACATTTCTGTGTGAGGATGCACATCCTCACCGTAATTTGCCTAATCTGTTTTATTTCTTACAATTGTCAAATTGTCAGCTCCATCTAGTGGCTGTAATACATTATTTTGCTGAAATACCTAGATCAGGAATACTACTGAATTTTGACCACTAGATGGCACTGGCAATCCTAGGAAATATATTGTGATGAATATTTGATAGCTGTGGGAATGCTTGAGTCATTTTTTTTTTTTTATTTCTTTTAAATGGGCCCCTAAGAATTCTTGATAAAGCAGGAGCATGCACACATGAGATACCCAACATTAGACCTAATTCATTTTATTTTTACAAATATAACAAAATATTTTTTTTTTTATTATTTGTTTGCTAGAATTCAGCTTTAAGTGTTTTTTTTTTTATAAAAAAAAAAAAATCACTTAAAGCTGAATTATAATTTATTTATATTTAGTGTGTGTGTGTATATATATGTATATATGTCTGTGTGTGTGTGTGTGTGTATGTGTGTATATATATATATATATATATATATATATATATATATATATATATATATATATATATATATATATATATATATATATATATATATATATATATATATATACACACACACGACGGAAAGTATTCAGACCCCCTTAAATTTTTAACTTTGTTATATTGCAGCCATTTGCTAAAATTATTTTAAGTAAATTTTTTTTTCCCTCATTAATGTACACACAGCGCCCCAAATTGTTTTGTTTTAGAATTGTTGAAATTTTTGCAGATTTATAAAAAAAAAGAAAAACTGAAATATCACATAATCCTAAGTATTCAGACCCTTTGCTCGGTATTTAGTCCTTTTGATCTAATACAGCCATGAGTCTTTTTGGATTTGGGGCTCCTCTGCCATTCCTCCTTGCAGATTCTCTCCATTTCTGTCGGGTTGGATGGTAAACGTTGGTGGACGGCCATTTTTAGGTCTCTCCAGAGATGCTCAATTGGGTTTAAGTCGGGGCTCTGGCTGGGCCATTCAAGAACAGTCACTAAGTTGTTGTGAAGCCACTCCTTCGTTATTTTAGCTGTGTTCTTAGGGTCATTGTCTTGTTAGAAAGTAAACCTTCGGCCCAGTCAGGTCCTGAGCACTCTGGAGAAAGTTTTCGTCCGGGATATCCCTGTACTTGGCCGCATTCATCTTTCCCTCGATTGCAACCAGTCGTCCTGTCCCTGCAGCTGAAAAACACCCCCACAGCATGATGCTGCCACCACCATGCTTCACTGTTGGGACTGTATTGGACAGGTGATGAGCAGTGCCTGGTTTTCTCCACACATACCGCTTAGAATTAAGGCCAAAAAGTTCCATCTTGATCTCATCAGACCAGAGAATCTTATTTCTCACCAAACTAACAAAAAACAAAAAAAAACAAACTCCATGTGGGCTTTCATGTGTCTTGCACTGAGGAGAGGCTTCAGTCAGGCCACTCTGCCATAAAGCCCCAACTGGTGGAGGGCTGCAGTGATGGTTGACTTTCTACAACTTTCTCCCATCTCCCGACTGCATCTCTGGAGCTCAGCCACAGTGATCTTTGGGTTCTTCTTTACCTCTCTAACCGAGGCTCTTCTCCCCCGATAGCTCAGTTTGGCCGGACGGTCAGGTCTAGGAAGGCTTCTGGTCGTCCCAAACGTCTTCCATTTAAGGATTATGGAGGCCACTGCGCTCTTAGGAACCTTAAGTGCAGCAGAAATTTTGGCCAAATCTGTGCCTTGCCACAATTCTGTCTCTGAGCTCTTCAGGCAGTTGCTTTGACCTCATGATTCTCATTTGCTCTGACATGCACTGTGAGATGTAAGGTCTTATATAGACAGGTCTGTGGCTTTCCTAATCAAGTCCAGTCAGTATAATCAAACACAGCTGGACTCAAATGAAGGTGTAGAACCATCTCAAGGGTGATCAGAAGAAATGGACAGCACCTGAGTTAAATAAATGAGTGTCACAGCAAAGGGTCTGAATACTGAGGACCATGTGATATTTCAGTTTTTATTTTTTAATAAATCTGCAAAAATGTCAACAATTCTGTGTTGTTTTTTTTTTTTTTTTTTTGTCAATATGGGGTGCTGTGTGTACATTAATGACCTACAGGTAAGCCTAGATTAAGGCTTACCTGTAGGTCCAAGAAATATCTCCTAAACCTACACAGTTTAGGAGATATTTGCCAAAACACAGGCACCGCTGTCTACGGTATATGCGCCGTAAACAGCCGGCGCACTGAGCGCACTGCTGTCAACGGCGATATGCCGCGAGTGGCGGCTCCCGTGCGGATGCACGGGAGTGACGTCACCGCGGCTTTGCCGAATGACAGCGGCGGAGCACCGAGACCCCACCGAGAAGATGGATGCGGCGGACTACAGGGGACAGCGGTGACTTCGCTGGCTCCTGTGTCAGGTAAGTGACACATAATGGACTACTATGCAATGCAATGCATAGTAGTCCATTATGCCTTACCTTTGCAGGGAATGAAAGAGGAAGTAAACCCATGAGGGTTTACTTCCTCTTTAAATGTTTTTAGCTGCAATATAACAAAGAGTGAAAAATGTAAGAGGGTCTGAATACTTTACGCCCCCACAGTATGTATGTATGTGTGTATATATGTGTGTATGTATGTATGTATATGTGTGTGTGTGTGTGTATATATATATATATAAATATAAATTTTTATATAGTGTGTGTGTGTGTGTATATATATATATATATATATATATATATATATATATATATATATATATATATATATATATATATATATATATATATATATATATATATATATATATATATTATATAAAATATCTCTTGCTTTGAGATGGTATGACTCCCATGCAAACACCAATATAGTTCTATGTTGTGCCTGATGGTATTGCCTGTGCCGGTGAACAGATCGTATCTTCCATTCTGACATTTTATGTTTTGGAGGTTAGAAATGGAATCCTTGTTGGTCACTGGAAAAGATCCTGGACCATACAGAAGACCGCTATGGGGAATTCCAAACCTGAAGATCTGATTCTTTTTGTATTTTAGCCGGAACGGCTGCAGGGCACACACTACTCGGTGCAATCCGATATCTGGAGCATGGGGCTCTCACTGGTTGAGATGGCCATCGGCCGATATCCAATTCCTCCTCCTGATGCAAAGGAGCTAGAAATGATGTTCGGCTGTTCCGTAGAGGGCGATCCGGCAATATCTGAACTGCCTACCCGCCCCAGACCACCGGGACGTCCTATCAGCTGTAAGTGTTACCTGGGAAGGTGGGCAACCTGCCTTTTTTTTTTTTTTATGTCAGTTCACTGCATGGTAGAAAGTTTACAAACCCAATGATAAAGGCTAAAAAAAAAAAAAAAAACAGGTCCATACCACCATGGTCTAAAGGCAAAGTTCCCCTTTTTGCAATAAATATACACACATACAGTGCCCTAAAAAAGTATTCATAACCCTTGACATTTCCCAGGTTTTGTCATGTTACAACCAAAAACGTAAATGTATTTTATGTGATTGACCAACACAAAGTGGCACATAATTGTGAAGTGAAAGGAAATGAATAAATGTTTTTCAACATTTTTTACAAATAGGTGAAAAGGGTGGTGGGGCATTTGTATTCAGCCCCCTTTACTCTGATACCCCTAACTAACATCTAGTGGAACCCATTGCCTTCAGAAGTCACCTAATTAGTAAATAGAGTCCACCTGTGTGTAATTTAATCTCGGGATAAATACAGCTGTTCTGTGAAGCCCTCAGAGGTTTCTTGGAGAACCTTAGTGAACAAACAGCATCATGAAGGCCAAGGAACACACCAGACAGGTCAGGGATAAAGTTGTGGAGAAGGTTTTTAAAGCGGGGTTAGGTTATATAAAAACATCCCAAGCTTTGAACCTCTCACGGAGCTCTGTTCAATCCATCATCGGAAAATGGAAAGAGTATGGCTCAACTGCAAACCTACCAAGACATGGCCGTCCACCTAAACTGACCGGCCGGGCAAGGAGAGCATTCATCAGAGTAGAGCCAAGAGGTCCATGGTAACTCTGGAGGAGCTGCAGAGATCCACAGATCAGGGGGGAGAATCTGTCCACAGGACAACTATTAGTCGTCTCTCCACAAATCTGCCCTTTATGGAAGAGTGGCAAGAAGAAAGGCATTGTTGAAAGAAAGTCATAAGAAGTCCTGTTTGCAGTCTGTGAGAAGCCATGTGGGGGACACAGCAAACATGTGGAAGAAGGTGCTCTGGTCATTTGAGAACAAAATGAACTTTTTGGACTAAAAGCAAAACCCTATGTGTGGAGGAAAACTAACACTGCCCATCCCCCTGAACACACCATCCCCACCGTGAAACATGGTGGTGGCAGCATCATGTGGTGGGGATGCTTTTCTTCAGCAGGGACAGGGAATCTGGTCAGAGTTGATGGGAAGATGGATGGAGCCAAATGCAGGACAATCTTAGAAGAAAACCTGTTAGAGTCTGCAAAAGGCTTGAGACCGGGGAGGAGGTTAACCTTCCAGCAGGACAACGACCCGAAACATCCAGCCAGAGCTACAATGGAATGGTTTAGATCAAAGCACATTCATGTATTAGAATGGCCCAGTCACAGTCCAGACCTAAATCCCATTGAGAATCTGTGGCAAGACTTGAAAATTGCTGTTCACAGACGCTCTCCATCCAATCTGACAGAGCTTGAACAATTTTGCAAAGAAGAATGGGCAAAAATGTCCCTCTCTAGATGTGCAAAGCTGGTAGAGACACCCCCAAAAAGACTTGCAGCTGTAATTGCAGAGAAAGGGGGTTCTACAAAGTATTGACTCCGGGGGGCGCCATACAAATGTACCCCACACTCTTCACATATTTATCTGTAATACATTTTTTAAAACCATTTATCATTTTCTTTCCACTTCACAATTATGTGCCACTTTGTGTTGGTCTATCACATAAAATCCCAATAAAATACATTTATGTTTTTGGTTGTAATCTGACAAAATGTGGAACATTTCAAGGGGTATAAATACTTTTTCAAGGCACTAATGTAGTGCAAGGGTCTGCCTAATTGTATAAAATTGAAAGTTTAGTTTTGACCTCATATATTCTTTGGTTTTTGGTAAATCTAAAGGAAAATTTGTACAAGGAAATTAAACCTGTATGGCAATTAAATAGGATTGTGTCTAATTTTTTCCTTTTTATTCTCTTGTTTTAGCTTATGGTCCGGACAGCCGCCCTCCCATGGCGATCTTTGAGTTACTGGATTATATTGTGAACGAGGTAAACAAAAAAAACTGCCTGCATTACATGTCCACGTCCTCCCAGGGCTGTCATTTGTCAAGCTGTTCAGTTTTATTTCTTCTGGATCAACCAATGGAATTTGGAGATGTGTATGATTTTATTCATCCTCCATAGACTCTGCTGCATTTAAACTCCTCCAACTCTGTACACTTTATTCTGCTTTTTCTCAGTGACTGACCCATGTCCTAGTCTTTAGACATGTGCAATTTTGTTTCCTTTCCGAATTTTAGTTTTTTAACTAATTTTGACAAATCCGTTAATTCGGAAATATCCAAATTAACGAAAACCTGTGTAATGAATTTTTCTGAGTATTCGTTAGATCGTAAACCTGAAATAATTAACTTAACTTCTACTAATTGTAGGTACGGTGGAGCCTTGGATTACGAGCGTAATCCGTTCCAGCTTGTAATCCAAAGCACTCTCATATCAAATCGAGTTTCCCCATAGAAGTCAATGGAAACGAAGCTAATTCGTTCCGCATTGACTTCTTTTGCGTGCAATACCGCATGTGGCCAGAGGTGGGGGGGCACCGGAGAGGTTTGGAAATACTCGAGGACAGCTTGGCTGAACTCAAAAGGCCTTGGAAACACTCGGGAATGGAGTGTTTGTTTCCGGGTATTTGAGTGTTTGTTTCCGGGTATTTGAGTGTTTGTTTCCGGGTATTTGAGTGTTTGTTTCCGGGTATTTGAGTGTTTGTTTCCGGGTATTTGAGTGTTTGTTTCCGGGTATTTGAGTGTTTGTTTCCGGGTATTTGAGTGTTTGTTTCCGGGTATTTGAGTGTTTGTTTCCGGGTATTGGAGTGTGCGTTTCCGGGTATTGGAGTGTGCGTTTCCGACTATTTGAGAGTATTTCCGACTATTTGAGCGTATTTCCGACTATTTGAGCGTATTTCCGAACCATTCCAGGACCCCCGCACCTCTGGCGAAATGCGGTACTGCACATCCCATTACCTTGAATTCTGCTAGTTTTGCGAGACAACACTCGTAAACCGAGTCAGAAAAAAATAAATAAAAGTTGCTTATCTTTCAAAATGCTCGTTAACCATGTTACTTCTAAACCAAGGTTCCACTTTATTGGAGTTCCCTTTCAAATTTGGCTGTTAGTGAACGTAACGAATATACATTTATCCAAAGTTACGAATTATCCAAAACGTAACGAATGACCCAAAAAACAAAAAAAAAAAACAGAAAAAAAAAACCGATTGAAGTGAAAGCAAAAAAATTTTTCAGTAGTGCACGTCTACTACTCTTAATTGGTATACAGTGAGGGAAAATAATTATTTGGTCACCTGCAGGTTTTGTAAGTTTGCCCGCTTGCAAAGAAATGAAGGGTCTTTTTTTTTTATCATAGGTGTATTTTAAATAATAGAGACAGAATATCGACCAAAAAAACCCCAAAAAAACGCATGATACAAATGTTATAAATTGAGTTGCAATCCAGTGAGTAAAAAGTATTCGATCCCCAAGGAAAACATGATTTGGTAGTTGGTGAAGAAACCCTTGTTGGCAATCAGAGGCCAGACGTTTCTTGTAGTTGGTGACCAGGTTTGCACACATCTCAGGAGGGATTTTGGTCTACTCTTGGTCTACTCTTGGTCTACTCTTGGTCTACTCTTGGTCTACTCTTGGTCTACTCTTCTTTACAGATCTTCTCTACATAAGGTTTCTTGGCTGTCTCTTGGCAACTCGAAGTTTCAGCTCCCTCCATAAATGTTCTATAAGATTAAGGTCTGGAGACTGACTAGGGCACTCCATGGCCTTAATGTGCTTCTTCTTGAGGCACTCCTTTTGTTTCCTTGGTGGTATGTTTTGAGTCCATGTCATTCTGGAAGACCCATCTTCAGTGTTCTGGTTGAGGGAAGAAGGTTCTCATCCAATATTTTTATTAGACATGGTCCTGTCCATTGGCCTCTCAATGTGGCAAAGTCGGTCTGTACCTTTTAGCAGAGAAACAGCCCCAAAGCATCATGTTTCCACCTCCATGCCTGACTGTAGGGATGGTGTTCTTGGGGTCATAGTCAGCATTTTTCTTCCTCCAAACATGACAAGTTGAGTTAATGCCAAACAGCTCAATTTTGGTCTCATCTGACCACAGCACTTTCTCCCAATCCTTCTCTGAATCATTTAGATGTTCATTGGCATATGTGCCTTCTTAAGGAGGGGGACTTGTGTTTGGAGGAAGAAAATGCTGACTATGACCATAAGAACACCATCCCTACAGTCAAGTATGAAGGTGGAAACATTATGCTGTGGGGCTGTTTTTCTGCTAAAGGTACAGGCTGACTTTGCCGCATTGAGGGGCCAATGGACGGGGGCCATGTATTGTATAGTCTTGGATGAGAAACTTCTTCCCTCAGCCAGAACACTGAAATTTTGTTAATGGATGGGTCTTTTTAGTATGACAATGGCCTAAAACATACCGCCAAGGCAACAAGAGTGGCTCAAAAAGAAGCACATTAAGGTCATAGAGTGGCCTAGCCAGTCTGCAGACCTTAATCCTATAGAAAATGAATGGGGGGAGCTGAAACTTCGAGTTGCTAAGCGACAGCCGAGAAACTTAAGGATTTAGAGAAGATCAGTAAAGAAGAGAGGACCAAAATCCCTCCTGAGATGTGTGCAAACCTGATCCCCAACTACAAGAAACGTCTGACCTCTGTGCTTGCCAACAAGGGTTTCTCTACCAACTACTAAGTCATGTTTTCTTTGGGGGTCCAAAACGTATTTTACTCACTGAACTGCAACTCCATTATAACATTTGTATCGTGTTTTTTCTGGACTTTTGGTTGATATTCTGTCTCTATCAGTGGTGGGGCGCCACACTAATGCCTTTTCTATGAGGTCTGTTTTTCATTTTATTTAAGGCACATGATTAGAGCCTAAGGCTTGAAAAAATTTTGTGATCCTAGCAAATCAATTATTTTTCCACTTGTAATACTAGCGAATTGATTTTCGCTATCGATTTCCAGCTTCTCCTCCTGGCCAATCAGGACAGGAGGCGGATCTAAAGAACACCGGGTCAGCTGAGAGGAGAAGCTTGGAAAGCCGCAGCGCCCGTGACCGCTAGAGGGGTAAGTGCGGAAACCCCCCCCCCCCCCCAAAAAAAAAATGTTTAGCGCCAGC
>NW_027507903.1:8205703-8248203 GCF_037356315.1 Lithobates pipiens | reverse complement strand
GTGCAGTTACCTGGATTATCCAGGTAACTGCACCCCCCTCCCCCCTGAAAGGTGCCGATTGTGGCGCCGGAGGGGGGGAGGGATCAGATGAGCGGAGGTCCATTTTAGGGTGGACCTCCGCTTTAATGTGAAGCAAACAACAAATAGGACAAAATAACAGAAAAAGTTGATGTGCAGAACTATTCACCCCCCTAAAGTCATTACTTTGTAGAGCCGCCTTTTGCAGCTATCACAGCTCCAAGTCTCTTTGGATAAGTCTCTGAGTCTTGCCACATCTCACCACTGGGATTTTTTCCCATTCCTCCTCCTTGCAAAACTGCTCCAGCTCCTTCACGTTGGATGGTTTGCGCTTGTGAACAGAAATCTGACCACAGATTTTCTATTGGATTGAGGTCTGGGCTTTGACTAGGCCATTCCAACACATTTACATGTTTCCCCTTAAACCACTCAAGTGTTGCTTTAGCAGTGTGTTTGGGGTCATTGTTCTGCTGGAAGGTGAACCTCCGTCCTAGCCTCAAATCACAGACAGAGTGGTACAGGTTTTGCAGAAGAATATCCCTGTATTTAGCACCATCCATATTTCCCTCAACTCTGACCAGTTTCCCAGTCCTGACTGCTGAAAAACATCCCCACAGCATGATGCTGCCACCACCATGTTTCACAGTGGGGATGGTGTTCTTTGGGTGATGTGTTGGGTTTGCACTAGACAGTATTTTCTTTGGACAAAAAGTTAAATTTTAGTCTCATCAGACCAGAGCACCTTCCTCCATACATTTTGGGAGTCTCCCACATGCCTTTTCGGGAAAACTCAAAACGTGCCATTTTGTTTTTTGCTGAAAGTAATGATTTCTTCTGGCCACTCTGCCATAAAGCCCAACTCTATGGAGCGTACGGCTTATTGTCGTCCTATGTACAGATACTCCAGTCTCTGCTGTGGAACTCTGCAGCTCCTCCAGGGTTACCTTAGGTCTCTGTGCTCCTCTCTGATTATTGCCCTCCTTGCCTGGTCCGTGAGTTTTGATGTGCGCCCGTCTTTTGGCAGGTTTGCTGTTGTGCCATGTTCTTTCCATTTGGTTATGATGGATTTGATGGTGCTCCTAGGGATCATCAAAGATTTGGATATTTTTTTATAACCTAAACCTGACTTGTACTTCTCAACAACATTGTCCCTTACTTGTTTGGAGAGTTCCTTGGTCTTCATGGCCGTGTTTGGTTAGTGGTACCTCTTGCTTAGGTGTTGCCGCCTCTGGGGCCTTTCAGAAAGGTGTGTCTATGTAATGACAGATCATGTGACACTTAGATTGCACACAGGTGGACATCATTTCACTAATTATGTGACTTCAGAAGGTAATTGGTTGCACCAGAGCTTTTTATGGGCTTCATGACAAGGTGGGGGGGAGGGGGGGGGGATACCTATGCACATTCCAATTATCAGTTTTTTATTTCTGAAAAATAGTTTTCTATATATATTTTTCTAATTTTACTTCCCAAACTTAGACTATTGTGTTCTGATCCATCACACATAATTCAGATTTAAAAAAATTGAACTAAAGGCTGTAATGTAACAAAAATGGGTAAAAAGCCAAGGGGGTGAATAATTTTGCAAGGCACTGTATAACATTTTCATGTAGGGCAATATTTGGTTAACTGCATGCAGCCATTGTGTGATGGGGGTGGGGGATTGGGCTGCATCCACTTAAGAGCTATCTGTTTCCGGGCCACAAATAAGGATTCATAGAAGCGTCCTAATGGGACGAGTCCATAACTCTTCATCCAGTAAGCCCAAGAGACATCTCTGGTGTGAGCGCAACCGGCATAGAGAGAAGTCTAGACAACGATGCCATGACCTGTGTCCAGTAAACCACAATCAATCGGCACAACCACATCAAGCGATTAAAGTCTGCTTAACTGATTAACCCCTTCTGGCCTTGTGACCGTAAAGACAGGGAAGTAGTCATACTTCCCTGGTAGGAGTCTTTGCATCTGCATGAGAAACCGCAACCCATTCGCAGATTGGTTGGGGTTTTCCCGATTTTGTGGGTATGTAGAAATGGAAAAGTTTTGGGTACCAAATTGGGCATAATAGGCATGCCTGAGTCGTAGGTACCGGTAAAAAGCAGTATTGGCCATCGAGAAGCGTCTACGTAAGTAGTCAAAGGATAGTATGGTACCATTATCATAAACTTCAGCTAGTATGGAGACACCAAGTCTCTGCCGGACAGACTTGTCCTCCGGTGTTTCGAGGTGTGGGAACATTGGGTTGTCCCAAAGTGGTAATTCCCTGGGGGATATCGGTATACCCCACATACCTCATGTTTGAATATAAACAAACGCCTGACACCAGAATGTGAAGATTTACTGTAGTACAGGCTTCATACTTCATATTCCCATCGCACACACGTTCCTGGATAAGCACTCAAAATGTGGGTGCTGCAGCAGCAACCAGCTGGATATACTGGTTCAAGTCACAAAGTAGATATTTGCCAGCACACCAAGGATCGACACAAAGTAGCGTCCAAATGGATAGTGTATTGCATGATCACAACACAAGGATAAGTGCAATGTTTCGGAGTCACGCAGGACCCCTTCGTCAGGCATGTGCTTGACAAAGGGGTTCTGCATGACTCTTTGAGAGCTTATCCAGGAACGTGTGTGCGATGGGAATATGTAATATTCGAGGGCAACCAATGACATCATGAAACTACACGATCAATGTACATCTTCTGCAGGTGAAAAATATAAGGTGCATGTAGGATGGTTTATAACCCTTTTTATATATATATATATATATATATATATATATATATATATATATATATATATATATATATATATATATATATATATATATATATATATATATATATATATATATATATATATATATATATATATATATATATATATATATATATATATAATTATCTATCTATACACACACACGTATGTATGTGTGAATCATGGCCAATATTTTATGTCGCACTGTATTTGCGCAGCGGTCTTTCAAACGCAATCTTTTGGGGGTAAAAAAAAAAACACTTTCATGAATAAAAAAAACAAAAAAATGAAATAGTAAAGTTTTTTTGTATAATGTGAAAGATAAAGTTACGCCGAGTAAATAGATACCTAGCACCTCACGCTTTGAAATTGCGCACACTCGTGGAATGGCGACAAACTACAGTACCTAAAAAAAAAAAAAAAAAAAAAATCTCTCCGTAGGCGATGCTTTAAAAAAAAAATAATAATAATTAACGGTTACCAGGTTAGAATTATTGCTCTCGCTCTGTCGATGGTTGGGATACCTCCACATGTGTGGTTTGAACACTGTTTTCATATGCGGGCGTGACTTGCGTGTGCCTTTTCTTTGTTGCAAGAGCTCGTGGGGATGGAAGCGCTTAAAAATAAAAAATAAGATTTCTTTCTTATTTTTCATTTTTTTACATTGATACTTTTTTTTTTTTTTTTTTTTTTTTTTTTAAAAGAGAGACTTTTATTATGTCGCAAACTTTCTTTTTTTTTTTATAAAAACAATATCTTTCTGCTATAAAACCTATCCAATAAAAAAAATGTAAAAAATCAAATTTCTTCACAAAATTAGCCCAATATGTATTCTTCTACATATTATTTTTTTTATTTTTTTTTACCAAAACATATCCCAAGAAGTGTACATTGATTGATTGATTTTGTGAAAAAGTTATAGCGTCTACAAACTATGGGATATTTTTATGAAAATTGTATTTATTTTAACTTTTTCCTAGTAATGGTGGCAATCGGCGACTTATAGAGGACTGCACATTGCAGCAAAGAGGACACTATGTGACACTTTTGGGGACCGGGGGGACACCAATACACTGATCAGTGCTAAAAATATTCACTGTCACTGTATTAATGACACTGGCTGGGAAGGGGTTAACATCGGGGCAGTCAAAGGGTTAATTGTGTTCCTAGGGAGTGTTTGCGAACTGTGGGGGGGGGTGCTTTAACTAGGGCAAAGCACAGATCTTTGTTCCTTCTTAGCAGAAACACAGGATCTCTGTCTTCCCTATTCACAGTATAGCAATCTGCCTTGTTTTATGTAGGTAGACCGCCATTCTGCTTCTGCCGGGAAGCATCAGCAGGTCCTGGCGGACATCGGGGGTCGGTCCGCAAGAGTTTAAAGTGGACCCCCTTAATGTCAAGTATTGCTACCATGCCTTCTCGTAAAGACTGGGAAGTATGAATACCCTGTCTTTACGTTCACGCCAAAATCGCCCTCCGCAGATGCACCAACGAGGTCTGCCAGGACTCAAAGGCCAGGCATAATCTGACAACTCATGTGCCGTAATGGCGACAGCAGAGGGGGAGCCCTGTACACAGTTAGACTGAAGTTTGCTTTAGACTGCTTTCACACTGGGGCTGTGCGGGCGTCGGCGGTAAAGCGCCGCTATTTTTAGCGGCGCTTTACCGTCGTTTTAGCGGCGGTCTGCGGGCGCTAGCGGGGTGGTTTTAACCCCCGCTAGCAGCCAAAAAAGGGTTAAAACCGCCCGCAAAGCGCCGCTGCAGCGGCGCTTTGCCGGCGGTATTGCCGCGCTGTCCCATTGATTTCAATGGGTAGGAGCGGTGAATACGCCGCTCCTTCACCGCTCCAAAGATTTTTTTTCACTGTCCTGCCAGCGCACCGCTCCAGTGTGAAAGCCCTCCGGCTTTCACACTGGAGTGGAAGGGGCCGGTTTTTTTCAGGTGCTACACAGGCGCTATTTTTAGCGCTGTAACGCCTGAACACCACCCCAGTGTGAAAGCAGCCTTAAAGTGGTTGTAAACCCTTACAAACCACTTTGACCTACAGGTAAGCCTAGATTAAGGCTTACCTGTAGGTCCAAGAAATATATCCTAAACCTATACGGTTTAGGAGATATTTGCACCGTAGACAGCGGCGCGCAGGCGCACTGAGCGTGGCACTTCCAACAATGGAGCTGCCGCGCGTGTCGGCTCCCGTGCGCATGCGCGGGAGTGACGTCATCGCGGCTCCGCCGAATGACAGCGGCGGAGCTGCGAGACCCCACCGAAAAAATGGATGCGCCGGACTACAGGGGACAGCGGTGACTTCGCTGGCTCCTGTGTCAGGTAAGTGACACATAATGGACTACTATGCGATGCGATGCATAGTAGTCCATTATGCTTTGCCTTTGCAGGGAATGAAAGAGGAAGTAACACCCATCAGGGTTTACTTCCTCTTTAAAGAGTACCTCCGCTTTTTTTGAGCAAATAACATTCTCCTCTGGGTGATCTCTGTACATTGCAGGGATTGTAATAAACCTTTGTTGCAGATTCCTACCGTTTTTTTTTTTTTTTTGTTCTGAAGAAATAAAGTTTTTTCTCTGTGTCCATATGCAAAGTGAATATGAATGATTTTATAATTCTCAATCAGCAGCTGCACTTGCAGGGTTCTAATGAGGAAAGTGGCAGGGTCTGCATCCCTTTGGATGTTCCCTTTTGGCATATAAACAAAAAAAATTTTTGTTGCAGGGGATGCCCAAAAATGAGACTTGTATTTTAGTACAGACTTCTGGGGAAGTCAGTGAGCCAATCACATAAGTAGGAAATTACATTTATGGGGGGTGGTGGGGGGGGGGGGGCGGGGTTCTGTATACCATCTGTGTACAGAACTCCTTTAGGTGTCCGTATTGAATTTTAGAGAAAATGACAACGGCTGCAGATTGAAAAGATAATTTTTCATAACATTCAATTGCAAGATAACTTATGTAGCTTATATGCTGTATTCATTTTTTTTATTTATTTTTTTGCAACTTTCTTTTCCCCATCATTGTCCTTTTAAGCATGGCATTCCTACAGTTCAAATAGTGAAAGGAAAATTAATAATTTCATTTCATACCGCGCTGAAATGTATAAATAATAAAAAAAAAAAAGAAGAAAAATACAAATGTATAAAAAAAAAAGTGTGGTCAAATAATGTTCAAATGCGAGTATAAATTATGTATACATTTTATTGAATATTTATACTCGCATTAAAAAAAGTGTGGTCAAATAATGTTCAAATGTGAGTATAAATTAAGTGTAAACTTTATTGAAAATTTATACGCGCATTTGAACATTTATTTGATCACACTTTTTTTTTTAATGCGAGTATACATTTTCAATAAAGTTTTTATACTTAATTTATACTCGCATTTGAACGTTATTTGACCACACTTTTTTTTTTATACATTTATTTGTATTTCTCTTCATTTTTTTTTTTATTTATACATTTGAGCGCGGTATGAAATTAATTATTTTGCTTACACTGTTTGACCCTTTTGGTTATATTTATAATTTGTGGTTTCCAGGATGCTGCGCGGCTTAGAGGTTTTTTTTTTCACCTTTTTATTTACACAATTCTTACAGTTCGCCATTTCAATGCTGATAAATAAGGGTGAGGTCAGGTGGTTTGGGATCCTAGTTCTTACCCACCTGTGCTATTCTGCCAGGAGGCAGTCACTGCTCACCGCCAATCGTAGGCGGCCGAGGCATGGCATGCCCTGCGTGTATACAGTGGGGGAAAATAATGAAGGGTCTATATTTTTTTTATTTTTTTTTTATTTTTTTTTTATTTTTTTTTTATTTTTTTTTTATTTTTTTTTTATTTTTTTTTTATTTTTTTTTTATTTTTTTTTTATTTTTTTTATCATAGGTGTATTTTAAATGATAGAGACAGAATGTCAACCAAAAATCCAGAAAAAACACATGATACAAATCTTATAAATTTAAGTTGCAGTTCGGTGAGTAAAATAAGTATTTGATCCCCAAGCAAAACATGACTTGGTACTCTTGTGGAGAAGCCCTTGTTGGCAAGAGGTCAGACGTTTCTTGTAGTTGGTGACCAGGTTTGCACACATCTCAGGAGGGATTTTGGTCCACTTCTTTTCAGATCTTCTCTAAATCCTTTAAAGTGTTTAAACCCTCCCCCCCCCCCCCCCAAAAAAAAAAAAATACTGATCCTGGTCCCTTAACCACTTCAGCCCCGGAAGATTTTACCCCCTTCCTGACCAGAGCACTTTTGCGATTTGGCACTGCGTCGCTTTAACTGGCAATTGCGCGGTCGTGCGACATTGCACCCAAATAAAATTCACGTCCTTTTTTTTACCACAAATAGAGCTTTCTTTTGGTGGTATTTGATCACCTCTGCGGTTTTAAATTTTTTTTTTTGCACCATTTAAAAAAAAAAATTATATAAAAAAAAAAGAGCGACAATTTTGAAAAAAAATACGCAATATTTTTTACTTTTTGCTATAATAAATATCCCCCCAATAATATAGAAAAATAAATATTTTTTTTCCTCAGTTTAGGCTGATATGTATTCTTCTACATATTTTGTAAAAATTGCAATAAGCGTATATTGATTGGTTTGCGCAAGAATTATAGCACCTACAAAATATGCTATATTTTTTGGGCATTTTTATTCTTTTTTTTTTTTTTACTAGTAATGGCGGCAATCTGTGATTTTTATCAGGACTGCGACATTATGCGGACACGTCGGACAATTTTAACACATTTTTGGGACCATTGGTATTTTTACAGCGATCGGTGCTATGAAAATGCATTGATTACTGTAAAAATTTCACTGGCAGTGAAGGGGTTAACCACTGGGGGGGGGGGGCAATCAAGGGGTTAATGTGTTCCCTATTGTGTGTTCTAACTGAAAGGGGGGAGGGGACTGTGTAGGGGAGATGACAGATCGCTGTTCACACTCTGTATGAACAGACGATCTGTCTCTTCTCCCCTCAGAGAACTGGAAACTGTGTATTTATACACACAGATCCCGGTTCTCGGTGTGCCCCGAGTGATCGCGGGAGCACGGCGGTGATCGCAACTGTCGAGCACGTTCATCGTCTAAACCTGCCACCTTCTGTATCCCCCTCTCTGCACTGACCACGATAACCAGGGCTGCTGAGCCCTGACCACCGTGGTCAGTGTACGTCCCTCCATCATCTGCAGCTCTCCTCTCTCTCTCTCTCCCCCCCCCCGTCAGGTTTGTGTCTGTCTCTGAGTTAATTTCGAGTTGATGCCAAAGAGCTCAGTTTTGGTCTCATCTGACCACAGCACTTTCTCCCAATGCTTCTCCAAATCCTTTAGAACAGGGATATGCAACTAGCGGACCTCCAGCTGTTGCAAAACTACAAGTCCCATTATGCCTCTGCCTCTGGGTGTCATGCTTGTGGCTGTCAGAGTCTCGCTATGCCTCATGGGATTTGTAGTTCTGCAACAGCTGGAGGTCCACTAATTGCATATCCCTGATTTAGATGTTTATTGGCAAACTTCAGATGGGCCGGGTACATGTGCCTTCCTGTGGAAGGGGAACCTTGCGGGCGGTGTATTGTGTTACCGATGGTATGTTTGGTGGCTGTGGTCCCAACTGCCTTGAGATCATTCACAAGCTCCTCCCGTGTAGTTCTGGGCTGATCCCTCACTTTTCTCATGATCCTCACCACATGAGGAGAAATCTTGCATGGAGCTCCAGACCGAGGGCAATTGGTGGTTATTTTGTATTTCTTCCATTTGCGAATAATCGCTCCAACAGTCGAGGGGGGGGGGGGAGAGAGGGGGAGGGAGGGAGGAGGGAGAGAGCTATCGAGGGGGAGGGAGGGAGAGGGAGAGAGCTATCGAGGGGGAGGGAGGGAGAGGGAGAGAGCTATCGAGGGGGAGGGAGGGAGAGGGAGAGAGCTATCGAGGGGGAGGGAGGGAGAGGGAGAGAGCTATCGAGGGGGAGGGAGGGAGAGGGAGAGAGCTATCGAGGGGGAGGGAGGGAGAGGGAGAGGGAGAGAGCTATCGAGGGGGAGGGAGGGAGAGGGAGAGAGCTATCGAGGGGGGAGGGAGGGAGAGGGAGAGAGCTATCGAGGGGGAGGGAGGGAGAGGGAGAGAGCTATCGAGGGGGAGGGAGGGAGAGGGAGAGAGCTATCGAGGGGGAGGGAGGGAGGGAGAGGGAGAGAGCTATCGAGGGGGAGGGAGGGAGGGAGAGGGAGAGAGCTATCGAGGGGAGAGGGAGGGAGAGGGAGAGAGCTATCGAGGGGGAGGGAGGGAGGGAGAGGGAGAGAGCTATCGAGGGGGAGGGAGGGGGGGGGAGAGAGCTATCGAGGGGGAGGGAGGGGGGGGAGAGAGCTATCGAGGGGGGGGGGGAGAGAGCTATCGAGGGGGGGGGAGAGAGCTATCGAGGGGGGGGGAGAGAGCTATCGAGGGGGGGGGAGAGAGAGCTATCGAGGGGGGGAGAGAGCTATCGAGGGGGGGGGGGAGAGGGGGAGAGAGGGATATCGAGGGGGGAGAGGGGAGAGAGGGATATCGAGGGGGAGAGAGGGATATCGAGGGGGGAGAGGGAGAGAGAGGGATATCGAGGGGGGGGAGAGGGAGAGAGAGGGATATCGAGGGGGGAGAGGGAGAGAGAGGGATATCGAGGGGGGAGAGGGAGAGAGAGGGATATCGAGGGGGAGAGGGAGAGAGAGGGATATCGAGGGGGGAGAGGGGGGAGAGGGAGAGAGAGGGATATCGAGGGGGGAGAGGGAGAGAGAGGGATATCGAGGGGGGAGAGGGAGAGAGAGGGATATCGAGGGGGGAGAGGGGGAGAGAGGGATATCGAGGGGGGAGAGAGGGATATCGAGGGGGGAGAGGGGGATGTCGAGGGGGAGAGGGGGATGTCGAGAGGGGGAGAGGGGGATGTCGAGGGGGAGAGGGGGATGTCGAGGGGGGAGAGGGAGGGAGAGGGGGATGTCGAGGGGGGAGAGGGAGGGAAGGGGGGATGTCGAGGGGGGAGAGGGAGAAGAGGGATATTGAGGGGGGAGAGGGAGAGAGAGGGATATCGAGGGGGGAGAGGGGGGAGAGGGAGAGAGAGGGATATCGAGGGGGGAGAGGGAGAGAGAGGGAGAGAGCTATCGAGGGGGAGGGAGGGAGAGGGAGAGAGCTATCGAGGGGGAGGGAGGGAGGGAGAGGGAGAGAGCTATCGAGGGGGAGGGAGGGAGGGAGAGGGAGAGAGCTATCGAGGGGGAGGGAGGGAGAGGGAGAGAGCTATCGAGGGGGAGGGAGGGAGAGGGAGAGAGCTATCGAGGGGGAGGGAGGGAGGGAGGGAGAGGGAGAGAGCTATCGAGGGGGAGGGAGGGAGAGGGAGAGAGCTATCGAGGGGAGGGAGGGGGGGGAGAGAGCTATCGAGGGGGAGGGAGGGGGGGGGAGAGAGCTATCGAGGGGGGGGGAGAGAGCTATCGAGGGGGGGGGGAGAGAGCTATCGAGGGGGGGGGGAGAGAGCTATCGAGGGGGGGGGAGAGAGCTATCGAGGGGGGGGGAGAGAGAGCTATCGAGGGGGGGAGAGAGCTATCGAGGGGAGGGGGGAGAGGGGGAGAGAGGGATATCGAGGGGGGAGAGGGGAGAGAGGGATATCGAGGGGGGAGAGAGGGATATCGAGGGGGGAGAGGGAGAGAGAGGGATATCGAGGGGGGGAGAGGGAGAGAGAGGGATATCGAGGGGGGAGAGGGAGAGAGAGGGATATCGAGGGGGGAGAGGGAGAGAGAGGGATATCGAGGGGGGAGAGGGGGAGAGAGGGATATCGAGGGGGGAGAGGGAGAGAGAGGGATATCGAGGGGGGAGAGGGGGGAGAGGGAGAGAGAGGGATATCGAGGGGGGAGAGGGGGGAGAGGGAGAGAGAGGGATATCGAGGGGGGAGAGGGAGAGAGAGGGATATCGAGGGGGGAGAGGGAGAGAGAGGGATATCGAGGGGGGAGAGGGAGAGAGAGGGATATCGAGGGGGGAGAGGGAGAGAGAGGATATCGAGGGGGGAGAGGGGAGAGAGGGATATCGAGGGGGGAGAGGGGAGAGAGGGATATCGAGGGGGGAGAGAGGGATATCGAGGGGGGAGAGAGGGATATCGAGGGGGAGAGAGGGATATCGAGGGGGGAGAGGGGGATGTCGAGGGGGAGAGGGGGATGTCGAGGGGGGAGAGGGGGATGTCGAGGGGGGAGAGGGGGATGTCGAGGGGGAGAGGGGGATGTCGAGGGGGGAGAGGGGGATGTCGAGGGGGAGGAGGAGGGGAGAGGGGGATGTCGAGGGGGGAGAGGGAGGGAGAGGGGGATGTCGAGGGGGGAGAGGGAGAGAGAGGGATATCGAGGGGGGAGAGGGAGGGAGAGGGGGATGTCGAGGGGGGAGAGGGAGAGAGAGGGATATCGAGGGGGGAGAGGGGGGAGAGGGAGAGAGAGGGATATCGAGGGGGGAGAGGGAGAGAGAGGGATATCGAGGGGGGAGAGGGAGAGAGAGGGATATCGAGGGGGGAGAGGGAGAGAGAGGGATATCGAGGGGGGAGAGGGAGAGAGAGGGATATCGAGGGGGGAGAGGGGGAGAGAGGGATATCGAGGGGGGGAGAGAGGGATATCGAGGGGGGAGAGAGGGATATCGAGGGGGGAGAGAGGGATATCGAGGGGGGAGAGAGGGATATCGAGGGGGGAGAGAGGGATATCGAGGGAGGGAAGGTTGTGAGGGGGAGAGAGGGGGGAGAGGGGGATGTCGAGGGGGGAGAGGGGGATGTCGAGGGGGGAGAGGGGGATGTCGAGGGGGGAGAGGGAGGGAGAGGGGGATGTCGAGGGGGGAGAGGGGATGTCGAGGGGGGAGGGGGGATGTCGAGGGGGGAGAGGGAGGGAGAGGGGGATATCGAGGGGGGAGAGGGAGGGAGAGGGGGATATCGAGGGGGGAGAGAGGGGGGAGAGAGGGAGATCGCTATCTTTACACACACGAGCTATGGGGAATGCCTCTGATGACTGGCAGTGTTTCAGCAGGATAGTTCAGGTAGGTACGGACTAGGATCTGAATCTACTCTGAGCTCATCCCTATTTATCAGCATTGAAATGGTGAACTGTGAGCACTCCCTTGCTTAAAGAGTAACTCCGCTTTTGTGGGAAAGCTCATCCCTGCTGATAAAGATGCATGTATGTTGACCGAGCCTCATAGTGTTTCTCTCCTCCCTTCTCCATCCAGGTTCACAGTTTTATTAAAACAGCCGAATTGGAGGAAGTGGATTTCGCCGGCTGGCTTTGCTCTACCATGGGCCTGAAACAGCCCAGCACCCCGACGCACGCCGCAGGGGTGTGAGGAGGAGGAGAAGACGAGAAGCTGGTCCAGGCAGAGAGCCACCGCTGACGTATCCTGCTCCTGCCACCCTGCAGGATGGGATCTCTGCAGAACGTGCCAAAAATAAACGGTTTCTTTTCATTCTCATTAACCCCCTTCATTCAAGGAAGGGGCCTGCAGGGCACGGGTCAAGATATCTCCCAGTGTCTCTCGTGGGCTTCACCTGCAGTAAGATCCCTGCTTTTTACCCCCCCACCCCCCTCCCCCTTCATGATGCTTTGTGGTACCTGTGAGGCTTTCAGTAAAAATAACAGGATAACCCCCCCCCCCCTTCCCTCCCCCCCAGTCTGTGTTTTAGGAGATCAATGAAATCTAAAGTGTAATTTTTACCAATCAAGGTGGGCCAGTCTCCTGTGGAACCGATCTCTAAAGGAGGCTGCTTATTGTAACTTTATCGTAGTCTTTGCCAGAAAATGTTAGGAAAGAAAAGATACAAAAATAGGTTATTTTGTAACAATAATTATCCACATAGAAACTATTTTTTTTTTCTCTGCGCTTGTTCCGATTGGCTCACGTTGGTGACACAGGAGACTCTCCCGCACTCTTAGAAGGTTTCCCACACACCGGCAGCTTGTTACCCCTTGTGCTGTCTTGGAGATCTGAGCCAATGCGTGTTTTCCCCCGCGGGTAATCATTCGTGCCGGGGAACCAGCGTCCAAAGCCATAACCCGCGGTGTGTGTGGGGGAGGGGGGGCTTTGACATCTTTTTAAGAGTTTTGCCTTTTGTGGGGGATGGATTATGGAGAAACTCGCCTGTGGGAGCACTGAACCCGACACACTGTGGTCAGTGGCATCTAAAGTAGTGGAAGTCCTAATGATCGGCGCCACACAAGGCATTTCGGTTGAGCAGAGCGGGAATAAAAAAAAGGCTATGTGCAAGGCATTATGCTCCGGTAGAGAAGGGGATATGAATTGAACAGGCGGTCTGCTGCCTCCTGCCTGTGCCTCTTCACCTGCCCAGACTTTTCATATTTATTTTATATTTGAATGTGACGTGATGTGATCGCTCCAAACCCCCCCCCCCCCCCCCTTCCCCCCTCCCTTTTGCTGTGTTGGGTTTCTCCACCTCATTAGTCACCTTGTTAGTCCCTTGGTTCTTGAAAGAAAACACTCCCGAGATGATGGTGGGGAAGCTGAACCCGGCACTTGCTTCCTTTTAATGTAAGAAGCCTTCAGTCCCCTTTAACCTGTACCTCCGGAATCTTCAGATGTATTATCTTTGACTATAATAAATATATTACAAAGAATATGGCCTCATATGTTTCATTCTATGTAGTGAGAGAGTGCTGCCCAGCAATAGGAAACCTTCTAAGCATGTGAACAGTGGCGGTTGGTGGAGGGGTCAAACTCCACCCCCCACCCCCGGGAACACCATCCAATCCCCGCAGGACACAACACCGTATACAAACACCCCCCCCCCTCCCCGCCGCGAGAGACAGACCGCCTCCTTATTTCTGTCCTGCCCACCCCCTCACAAAGATGACACCAAAATCTGGTCACGTAGACGCGTTTCACACATACATCTTGTGCTTAATCATGATTAACTGCTCGATGCCCCAACTAGAATCAATGCTCTGCTTGATCTACCAATTACAAATAACACTGATTTGATCGCAGATGTGGAAATAAGGACCAACTTGGGAAACACACGATCACAGGGTAATTACATTTAGTATAATTCAGGAAAAGGAAGCACAAGTGTAATACAAGAACACTGAATTTCAAAAGAGCCAACTTTTCTACACTGCACTTCATGCTACAATTTATTAAATGGGATAAAATTCCAGAGACTGAGGAAAAATGGGAGTGCTTTAAAAAAAGATATTAAATAAAGGTATTACAGTACATCCAATGGGCAAAAAATATAAGAGGGCTACAATTTCATGTACAAAATGCATATAAAAGAAAAAAAAATGGCCTTTAAAAATATAAGGCTGAGGGGTCATTGTCAGCATTTCAACACTACAAGCAATGCAATAAGAAATGTAAGAGCGCAATCAGGAAAGCTAAAAGAGATAAAAAAACAAGTAAGAACAAATACCCCCAAATTTTTTTGGAATACATTCAAATAGTAAGAAAGCGAGGTCGGAGCATATTGGCCCCATAAAGGATGATCAGGGGAAGTTGGTTACCACTGCCATGGAAAAGGCAACGGTACTAAATGCATTCTTCTCCTCAATTTCTATAAAGGAAAAGGAGGGATATAGTAATAAAGACTTTATTGTTGGCCACAAAGGCACCTTCAGTGATGTGGTACTAACAGAAGATGGTGTCCGAAAAATACTCAAAAAACACAAATAAATCACCAGGACCAGATGGCTTGCGCGGGAAACACCGATCACAGGGTACTTACATTTAGTATAACTCTCAGGAAAAGGAAGCACAAGTGTAATACAAGAACACTGAATTTCAAAAGAGCTGACTTTTCTACACTGCACTTCATGCTACAATTTATTAAATTTGATAACATTTCAGAGACTATGAACACTGAGGAAAAATGGGATTGCTTAAAAAAAAAAGATATTAATTAAAGGTATTGCAGTACATCCAATGGGCAACAAATATGAGGGCTACACAATTTAACCTTGGTGGCTAAACTTTCATGTAAAAATGCATATAAAAGAAAAAAAAATGGCCTTTAAAAATATAAGGCTGAGGGGTCATTGTCAGCATTTCAACACTACAAGGAATGCAATAAGAAGTGTAAAGAGCGCAATCAGAGCAGCTAAAAGATACATATCGGAAAAGAGTAAAAACAAATACCCCAAATATTTTTTAAATACGTTAAAATAGTAATAAAGTGAGGTCAGAGCATATTGACCCCATAAAGGATGATCAGGGGAAGTCGGTTACCACTGCCATGGGAAAGGCAACTATTAAATGCATTCTTCTGCTCAGTTTCTACAAAGGAAAGGAGGGCTATAGTAATAAAGCACTTTATTATTAGTACCACATCACTGAAGGTGCCTTTGTGGCTAACGGAAGATAGTGTCCGAAAAATGCTCAAAAAAAACGTATGGCAGTGATCAGGAGAAGCAGATTGAAGAAGACCCATCAGTAGATACGGCGACTCCTGAAGCGCCTGAAGAAGAGGCGCCACCTAAGGCATTTTTTTGACCACATCTAATGTTGCAATTTTTTTTTTTTTTAACAATTCGCGGATGCTCTAGGAATGAAACCCCTGCAAATTTTGGGGGTTGACTCTATTAATCTTTCCTAAAATATAATTCCTGGGTAAAGCTAACTAGTCTTAAAAAAAAAAAAAAATGCTACTTACACACTGCTAACCCTACTTCTCTATTTTCAGCCTACTCAGGTCCGGGTCACATGATCCAGTTCCTATGAGTCAGCCAGCAGGGGCTGCAGGGGGAGGAGGGGGCACCGATGGTCCTAGAAATACTCCCTCTCCCCTACTAACCCTGTATATACTTGCCCATTTTCAGTCTGCTCAGGTCAGGGTCACATGATCTGGCTCCCCTGAGTCAGCATTTTTTAAAGACATTTAGTGTTCCCTCCTCTCCCCTGCAGGCTGACTCAGGGGAGCCAGATCATGTGACCCCCCCCCCCCCCCCCCAAACTGGAGCAGGCTGAAAATAGACAAGTATAAAACAGGGTTAGCAGAGGGGAGGGAGCATTTTTAGGACTGTCTATGGCCCCGCCATTCCCTTGCAGCCCCTGCTGGCTGACTGGAGCAGAATCACATGACCAGACCAGAGCAGATTTAAAATAGATAAGTATATACAGTGTTAGCTTTTTTTAAACTCTCGGGGCTCCCACCTCTCCACTGCAGGTTAGCACTTTATACACTTACCTATTTTCAAGCTGCTCTGACCTGGTCATGTGTTCTGGCTCCCCTGAGTCAGCCAGCTGCAGGGGAGTGGAGGGAGCACCGACAGTCCTAAAAATGCCACACACACACACATACACACACACTCTCTCCCCTAGTGCTCCCTCCTTGCTGACTCAGGGGAACCGGATCACGTAATCAGAGCTTTTCTTACTTTTAGGCATCTCTGGTCTGGATCACATATCCAGCTCTCCTGAGTCAGGCTGCAGGGGAGAGGAGGGAGCACAAACAGTCCTAAAAATGCTCCCTACTAACATACATACATACATTATATATACCCCTATATTTTTAGGCTGCTCCAGTCTGGGTCACATGATCCGGTTTCCCTGAGTCAGCCTGGAGGGGAGGGAGCACCAAGTGTCATTGTGAACATTGTATATACTTATCTATTTTCAAGCTGCTCTGGTACAGTCATGTGATCCGGCGTCAGCCAGCAGGGAAGAGGAGAGAAAAAAAAACTGACAGTTCTAAAAATGCTCCCTCCCCCCTGCCACCACTGTATATAATTACCTATTTTCAGGCCGCTCTGGTCCGGTTACGAGATCCGGCTCCCCTGAGTCAGCCAGCAGGGTCTGCATGGGAGAAGAGGGAGCACGAACAATGGATGCCTATGGCTGACATGGATCCTTCACAGCGTAAAATCCATCTATTATGTATAGGCAGAGGTAAGAAGCACTAGCTATGTATAAGGCTCCTGGAGCACAGAAACCTGTAAACAACCTGTCGTCCTGGATTTTTTTTTTTTTTTTTTTACCTATACTTAATAAATTATAATACAGGATTTACATAACACCCACGGTTTGCACAGCACTTTACAACAGGAAGGATGACAGTACAGGTACAATACAATTCAATACAGGAGGAAGCAGAGGCCCGCTTACAATCCAAGAGGTAATGGATTTTATACTGTGAAGGGTCCATGTCCTCTCATATTAAAGTGGCATTCTCATATAATAACCAACACATAATAGGAGCATAAATACAATTTACTCATCCAATTAATTAATCGTTAATTATGAGAATGTCACTTTAATACGAGAGGTGCAAGGTTTGTTTGGTCAATGTTTTATGTTTCTTTTTTTTTCTCCTTGTTTTGTGATTATTATTTTTTTTTAGATATATTATTTGATAATTTTTGATATTTAGTAATTTAGTTGATATAGTTTTTTGTTTGTATAACTATTAAAAATAAAAATTATTTGCTAAAAAAAGAAAAAGGATCTATGTCACTGACCTGCATTGGGTTCAAATTGGTCCAGTTTGGTTTGAAGTTTTTTTTCAATTTTTATTTTATTTAATAACCATGCTTAAATTGCTATGCATTTTTCAAAATTAAACTTTGCCCAAACTGCAGTTTTTGGTTTGGGTTTATTGGTCTAAATTTGACTTCTGTATCAGTCTGACTGGACCGTCAGATGTTCACCCTGGCCACAGGGGGGCACTGTCTCTTGTGGCAGGTGTGGAACTATGGTCTGGTCAGGTGGTTAAGTTACTGTATATACTCGAGTATAAGCCGAGATTTTCAGCCCCTTTTTTTAGGCTGAAAGTGCCCCCCTCGGCTTATACTCGAGTCACGGAGATCAGGTAGACAGACGGCGGCCATTCCACTATTCAAAAGCTGCGCCTCCCTGTCTGTGATAGGCGGAACACTCAATTTCCCAGCAGTCAGTGTTCCGCCTATCACGGACATCCGCTCATTCTCATACTACGGACGAGGATGAGAGGATGTCCGTGATAGGCGGAACACTGACTGCTGGGAAATTGAGTGTTCCGCCTATCACAGACAGGGAGGCGCGGCTTTTGAACAGTGGAATGGCTGCCGTCTGTCAGACGAGGAGGAGAGGCTGCAGATTGGCACAGGTAGGCAGGGATGGACGGGACACAGGGATGGACACAGGGATGTCTCACCCTCGGCTTATACACGAGTCAATAAGTTTTCCCAGTTTTTTTGTGGTAAATTAGGGGCCTCGGCTTATATTCGGATCGACCTATACTCGAGTATATACGGTACTCTCTTTCAGAGTCAGGTCAGTTGGAGTGGCCCTTTCGCTGTGCCTTCTGGGAGAGGGTATTTAAGATGCGGACGTCATGTGGTTTGGGGTTCCGGTCCAGTATGATGTGCTGATTACTTGGTCCTGGTCCTCCTGACCAGCCCCCAGGAAGGCTATGGCCTGGGGTGCGGATCCACCCGACTTTAATGCCTCAGGGCTGGCTAACCCAAAGCAGGGAAACTAGAGGAGGATTCTGAGGTGGATGGGTGCCGTCTCTGGTTCGGGAGAGACCCATTGTACTTCAAGCATTCCAGGGGAGGACTCTTTAGAAGAACACCACGTACGGGTTGGTTTTCTTAACAAGAGTCTGGAAGGGCTGAAGTCACCGTGAGAATCCGGTCTTGTGGATATCGCCAAGCAGGCTGAAAGGGCCAGGTATCCTACAAGTGTTCTACTGCTTAGTACCCTACATGTTCTGCAACAATGTCTGTGACAAAGTTGGCTGCTAGGCCTTGTGAGAGAGGGACTGTCCAACCTGAGTGATCATCCAGCTGCGAATGGCTATTCTCTGGATGCAGCCAAAGCAAGCAAGTTCTTCAACGTTTTTTTAGACTTTGACATTGAGAGAACCTGAACCTCCTTTTCCAACCCTCTGATCCCAAGTTGAAAGACTGTTCAATTGTCTGAGTTTTTGCAAATAAAATCCATTGAAGTGGATCTATTGTCAGTCTCAAGTTACTGGGTCACCTACCACGGGACATCCCCTAGATGTGAAACAAGGAGAGCGGAGGGTAACGGTAAGCCCAAAAATAACCAGCAGCTCCTTCGGGGGTTAGTGCTACATGAATATGTAAGAATTGTTTTTCTTTTTTTCACTTGTAAATGATGTAAAAAATGTAATAAAGAATATTAAAAAAAAAAAAAACGTAGCCATGTAATAGCCATACTGTTATTCCTAATTTTTATGAACAGCTTAGTGACCGGAAAGGGAGCGGCTGATTGACAAAAAGGCAATGAGGTACTAATTTTTAAAAATAATTTAAAAGCATAGTCCTTGCCACTGACAATGGGGCACTATTTCCCCCCATTAATACCAATTACGAGGCACTATCACTTCAACTGACACCCGACGATGGGGCCCTTTTTTTTTTACTCCCACTGACACCCAACAGTGGGACACTAGTCCTTCCATTGATACCAACAATGGGGCACTACTACATCCTATAATACTAATCGTGGGGCATTGTTTATTCCCATTGATGCCAAGACATTTTCTTCTCTCATTGGCCACAGTCCGGCCCCCCTAAAGTTTGAAGGCCAGTAAACTGGCCCTTTGTTGAGAGAGTTTGGAGACCCCTGATCTAGATAAAGAAAGAAAATAAAAACCATTCCTGATGAAGGGGGTCATGTGTGGCCTCAAGATTCTCCCTCGTGATTGGCTGAGACCCAGCAGCGGCACCGCCTTTGGCTGTCGCTGCTGTCAATCAAAGTCAGCTAGTCAATTAGGGCCGGGTCGGGCCCCTTGTCTGAATGGACCCAGGGAGCTGTGACTCGGCTCGGGTGCCCCCATAGCAAGCTGTTTGCGGTGGGGGCACTCAATAGGAGGGAGGAGCCAGGACCACAGAGGAGGGAGTTGAGAAGAGGAGGATCGGGCTGCTCTGTGCAAATCCACTACACAGAGCAGGTAAGTATAACACGTTTGAAATTTTTTATGGGGAAAAAAAAACAAACTAGAATTTACAATCACATTAAAGAGGAAGTAAACCCTGATGGGTTTTACTTCCTCTTTTGTTCCCTGCAAACCATACTAGCCCATTATGTGGCACTTACTTGCAAACGAAGCCCGTGCTGCCTCTGCTGGTGGCCGCATCCATCCTCGCACCTCTTCCTTCCAGACTCCGGCTGTGTGACTGGCCGGAGCTGCGTGATGTCACTCCATCGGATTCGTGCCACAGCCGCCATTCATGGCAGTCACTTGGGAAGAAAATGGAACAGAGAGCTGTTTCTTCACAGCGCATGCGCTGATTACATCATTGGCGCACTACAAGGTAAGTATGTCCTAAGCGGCGCACGTTTAGGAGATATTCACAGTATCTATAGCTAAGCCTTATTCTAGGCTTACCTATAGGTACAAGTTCTAAAAAGGGGTTTACAACCACTTTGCGCAATTGTCATTCAAAGTACATTGAATAATTTTTTTTCACATAAATAACGCTTCCTTTTAGTGGTATTTAATGACTGCTGGGTTTTTTTCATTTTTGGAAAAAAAAAAACATTTTCTTAATTTGTTATAAAGTTTTGCAAATAAATAATGTTTCTTAAATTTAGGCCAAAATGAATTCTGCTACATTTGTTTGGTAAAAATAACCCAAATTTGTGTATATTATTTAGTCTGTAGGAAAGGTATATTGTCCAGAAACTATGGTATATACACACTATATTGCCAAAAGTATTGGGACACCTGCCTTTACATGAACTTAATGGCATCCCAGTCTTAGTCCGTAGGGTTCAATATTTAGTTGGCTCCGCCCTTTGCAGCTATAACAGCTTCAACTCTCCTAGGAAGGCCGTCCACAAGGTTTAGGAGGGAGTCTATGGGAATGTTTGACCATTCTTCCAGAAGCGCATTGGTGAGATTAGGCACTGATGTTGGATGAAAAGGCCTGGCTTGTAGTCTCCACTCTAATTCATCCCAAAGGTGTTTTATCAGGTTGAGGTCAGTCAAGTTTCTCCACCCCAAACTCACTCATCCAAGTCTTTACGGACCTTGCTTTGTGCACTGGTGCGCAGTCATGTTGGAACAGGAAGGGGCCATCCCCAAACGGTACCCACAAAGTTGGCAGCATGAAATTGTCCAAAATATCTTGTTACGCTAACTCCTTTAGACCCTCTACACACTATTAGATTTTCTGGAGATTTTTGTCTTCAGATTTACCAAAACCATATAATATGAGGTCAAACCTCCCCTTCATTGGAACTAAGGGGCCAAGCCCAACCCCCCAAAAAACAACCCCCCACCATAATCCCCCCTCCACCAAACTTTACACTTGGCACACTGCAGTCAGTCAGACAAGTACCGTTCTCCTGGCAACTGCCAAACCCAGACATGTCCATCGGATTGCTAGACAGAGATGCATGATTGGTCACTCCAGAGAACACATCTCCACTGCTCTAGAGTACAGTGGCGGCGCGCTTTACACCACTACATCCGACGCTTTGCGCTTGGTGATGTGAGGCTTGGAAGCAAGCCGTTTGGCCATGGAAACCCATTCCATGAAGCCCCCCTATGCACCGTTCTGAGGCTTTTAGTTACCCTGTTTCCCCGAAAATAAGACCTAGTGTGATTGTCGGTGTTGGCTGCAATATAAGCCCTACCCCTCAAATAAGCCCTACCCTGTTTCCCCAAAAATAAGCCTTACCCTGCAAATAAGACCTACAAGGACTTTAACTAGGGCTTATTTGGGGGGTAGGGCTTATATTGCAGCCATTACCAACCATCATGCTAGGTCTTATTTTCGGGGAAACAGGGTATTGGCTCTGCCGAAAGTTGGCGACTTCTGCGCACTGTGAGCTTCAATATGCGCTGACCCCACTCTCTCATTTTATGTGGCCTACCACTTTGTGGCTGAGTTGCTGTTGTTCCCAGTTATTAACCGGTTCCCGACCGGCGCACACCGATGTACGTGGGCAGAATGGCACGGCTGGGCAAATGGGCGTACCTGTACGTCCCTTGAAATTTTCTACCGCCTGCCGGGACCTCCGTGAGTCGGGTCACAGGTCCCGCGGACTCTGTGTCTGTGGGGATGCCTGCGATCGTCTAAAGGAGAGGAAGAACAGGGAGATGCTAATATAAACAAGTATCTCCCTGTTCTGCCTAGTGACAGTGTCACTGATCTCTGCTCCCCGTGGTCGGGAGCAGAGATCAGTGACGTGTTACATGTAGCCACCACCCCCACAGTTAGAATCACTCCCCAGGACATACATAACCCCTACACTGCCACCTAGTGGTTAACCCCTTCACTGCCAGTGTCATTTACACAGGAATCAGTGCATTTGTATAGCACCCATTGTGTCAAAAATGTCCAATGTGTCCGCCCAAAATGTCGCAGTCATGATAAGAATCGCTTTTCGCTCTTCTTTTTTTTTTTTTTACCAAAAATATGTAGAAGAATACTTATCGGCCTAAACTGAGGAAAAAAATATTTTTTTTATATATTTTTGGAGGATATTTATTATAGCAAAATGTAAAAAATAATGCGTTTTTTTTTTTCAAAATTGGCGCTCTTTTTTTGTTTATAGCGCAAAAAATAAAAACCGCTGGGGAGATCAAATGCCACCAAAAGAAAGCTCTATTTATGGGGGAAAAAAAGGATGTCAATTTTGTTTGGGAGCCACATCGCACGACCGCAAAAAGTGCTCTGGTCTTTGGCCAGCAAAATGGTCCGCGGCTTAAGTGGTTAATAATAATAAAAAAAAATGGTGCGCTAATTCATAAAGTTATACAAAAAAAAGTAAACACGTCTGCATAGATAATTATTATAAATTCCATAAACATACACTAATATGTGATTATATATGAAACGATAAAGCACTCTATTCGAGACAAATAAATTAATCTAATTTTACATAAAAATAAGTCCCAAATGATAGAGTTCATGTGCGTCAAAAAGTGAAAAGATGTGGACATCAAGTGCTCAATAAAAAACAGTTCTTGAAAGTTGTGAACTTAGATACTCCCACCATCCAGGAGTGTGCCCCTGCAGCTCACCTCGAACAAAAACCACAGCAGGTCTAATAGCGCTTTAGTATACAGATCCTTATCGGCAATTCACCTTCCACTCTCCTTTCCTCTCCTGCATCAGAATCCACAATGGGTCTGGCAATGCTTTAAAAAAATTGGATCCTTTATGGGAAATCACAATCCTCTCTCCTCTGCTCTCCCGACAGCATAAGGATGTGGTATATGGCAAAGTAATCAATATCCACTATGCTGTATTAGATGTCCTCCTCTCCTCCGTTCATAGGCCAGACAAGACATATAAGAACTCCATAGTGTAGTCATTTCTTAAAGCAGGGCTCGACAAACCCCAGGCGCCAGGTCGCCAATGCGACCAGAAATCGCGACCTGGCTCCTAAGCTGCCACCAGTGCCACCTACCAGTGCCACCTGCCACCGCCAATCAGTGCCACCTACCAATGCCACCGCCAATCAGTGCCACCGCCAATCAGTGCCACCTGCCAACACCAACCAGTGCCACCGCCAATCAGTGCCATCTGCCAGTGACAACTAGTGCCATCGCCAACCAGGGCCACCTGCCATCACCAACCAGGGCCACCTGCCAGTGCCAATAGTGCCACTTGCCAGTTCCAAACCAGTGTCACCTGCCAGTTCCAAACCAGTGTCACCTGCCAATGCCAACTAGTGTCACCTGTCGGTGCCATCTGGCAGTTCCACGTGCCTTCCAGTGGCAACCAGTGCCACCTGCCAGTGCCAGCCAGTTCCATCTGTTGCCAGCCTTACTCTTTCTGGTCAGCCCATACCCCTGATGTAACAGCGTTTCAATGGAGTTATTGACTGGGTGCTCCATTGTGAGTTAGGGATAGGGGGTGAAAATGAGTGGCCTTACCCCGGGAGCTGGAAAAAAAAACTGGCTCCTAACTTTTTTAACTGGCTCCTAAATTCAAAGCAAATTTGTCAACCCCTGTCTTAAAGGAAATGGTTTTAATAAAACATAGTACCTTACTGTGAGAAACCATGAAATCAGTCCGAGACAGAAGTACAGTTAAATCACAGATAGTCAGCCAAGCCAGAGAGTCAGGGATCAGTGTAGTGGAACAGCAAGCAGGATCTGGAGCCAGAAGGGATGTCAGCCTAGCAAGTCTTTAAAGTGGTTGTAAACCCTTACAAACCACTTTGACCTACAAGTAAGCTTAGATTAAGGCTTACCTGTAGGTCCAAGAAATATCTCCTAAACCTACACGGTTTAGGAGATATTTACCTGAAGACAGCGGCGTGCAGGCGCACTGGGTAAGCCGCAGAACGTGGCGATATGCCGCGAGTGTCGGCTCCCGTGCGCATGCGCAGGAGTGACGTCATCGCTGCTCCGGCAAATCACAGCGCCGGAGCAGCGAGACCCACCAAGAAGATGGACACTCTGAACTACAGGGGACAGCGGTGACTTCGCTGGCTCCTGTGTCAGGTAAGTGACACATAATGGACTACGATGCGATGCATAGTACTCCATTATGCTTTACCTTTGCAGGGAATCAAAGAGGAAGTAAACCCATCAGGGTTTTGTATATCCGACGGTAAAACACCGCTAAAAATAGCGGCGTTTTACCGCCGACGCTATGGGCGCGGCAGTGTGAAAGCCGTCTTAGTAGCAAGGAAATTTCACGGATGGACTTATTGCACAGGTGGCGACCTACTACGGCACCACACCTGAACTGAGCTCCTGTGAGCGAGCCATTCTTTCACAAATGTTTGTAGAAGCCGCCTGCGTGCCTAGGTGTTCGATTTTATACACCTGTGGTCATGGAGGTGATTGGAACACCTGAATCCAATACTTTTGGAAAAATAGTATATCTGGAAATCGGCAATCCTGCTGTACTGAAGGGCCATCTCATTTCTTGAGGCCTGAAAATGCCAAATAAGTGATGCCCAGCAATGCCACCCACCAGTGTAATCAGTGCCACCCATCAGTGCCCATCTATCAGTGACCATCAGTGCCACCCATGAGTGCCCAGTGCCGCCTTTGAGTGGCCATCAGTGCCTCTTACCAGTGCCACCTATTAGTGTCCCTATCGGTGGAGATTTATCAGTGCCCGTCATTGAAGAAGAATACGTACTTATTTACAAAAAAATTTAAGAGAAACAAAGAAAAACTTTATTTTTTTTCAAAATTCTCTGTCTTTTTTTATTTATTGCGCAAAAAATAAAAATTGCAGAGGTGATCAAATGCCACCAAAAGAAAGCTCTATTTGTGGGAACAAAATGATAAAAAAAAAAAAATTTAGTTTGGGTACAGCGCAGCATGACCACGCAATTGTCAAAGTGCGACAGCGCTGAAAGCTGAAAATTGGCCTGGGCAGGAAGGTGTATATGTGCCCGGTATTGAATTGGTTAACATACTGTCACCAACGCAGTACAGTGTCATCATATAACTGGATAGGTGGTGATCAGGGACACTGACTGGCGACAGTATGACATTTTTTTTTGTTTTTGTTTTTTTACATAGTGACCAGAGCAATAAAGCATTACCATAGTAACATTACTACTCTGGGGAGGTGATCAAATTTTATTTTTTTTTAAACTCAGTATGATTGCTTATTACTGCGAATTTTACAGTTATAAGCAACCATTTTTTTCTGAATGAAAACTACTCATTCGGTGTTTACTATTGTGATTAGCCCTGTCTGCACCATGTGCTGACTGACCAATCACAGAGCTCATCACAAAAGTACACAATCAAAAGGCATGAATCGAAACCTCTCACTGTGTACTATTCTCATGTGATCTGCTGTGATTGGCCACAACGGTCAAATAGTACCGGCAGTGAGCTGCTACAGCGATCGTTCATCGGGTGACAGATCGCGCCGGAGCCTGGCCTGTGGGGCGCGATCCTGGGAGGACGTTATACAGAACAACAATGTTGCTTAACCACTTTCAGACCGGACCAATTTGCTGGTCAAAGACCAGACCACTTTTTGCGATTCGGCACTGCGTCGCTTTAACTGACAATTGCGCGGTCGTGCGACGTGGCTCCCAAACAAAATTGACGTCCTTTTTTTCCCACAAATAGAGCTTTCTTTTGGTGGTATTTGATCACCTCTGCGGTTTTTATTTTTTGCGATATAAACAAAAATATAGCGACAATTTTGAAAAAAACTCATTATTTTTTACTTTTTGTTATAATAAATATCCCCCAAAAATATATAAAAAAACATTTTTTTCCCTCAGTTTAGGCCGATACGTATTCTTCTATATATTTTTGGTAAAAAAAATCGCAATAAGCGATTATTGATTGGTTTGCGCAAAAGTTATAGGGTTTAGAAAATAGGGATAGTTTTATAGCATTTTTATTAATAATTTTTTATTATTTTTTTTTTACTAGTAATGGCGGCGATCAGCGATTTTTATTGTGACTGCGACATTGTGGGGGACCCATCGGACATTTTTGACACATTTTTGGGACCATTGTCATTTATACAGTAATCACTGCTATACAAATGCAGTGATTCCTGTGTAAATGACACTGGCAGTGTAGGGGTTAAGTGTTCCTAGGGGTGTTACTAACTGTGGGGGGGGGGTTGGGCTTTCATTTAGTGAACACTGATCTCTGCTCCAATCATATGGAGCAGAGATCAGCGTCACCAGTTGCTAGGCAGAATGAAGAAATGCTGTTTACAACGGCATTTCTTCATTTGGCCGCTCTGTGAGACGATCGCTGGGATGCCTGCGGCGATCGAGTCCGCGGGTCCCGCGACCGGACTCACGGGGGTCCCGACCAGCACGGGAGCGCGCCGCCAGCGGCGCGCTCCCGATGGCAGGGCGGCAAATTTAAAGGGACGTACATGCACGCCCATTTGCCTGCCCGTGCCATTCTGTCGACGTACATCGTCGTGCGCTGGTCGGCAAGTGGTTAAAGCTGTTCCATCACTGGAAGCAGCCACTTTGTAGTGCAAAGCAATAAACATCAGAATCACTATAGCACTTGGAGAGCAGCGATTATCATAAGCACTTCCGGACTGCCACACGCCGATATACGTCCTAACTTTGAAGAGAGATATCTTTGTTATGGCAACAGCTAGCTGCTATAATCCCCGGTATCTTCTTCGGCGGGCAGTCCAGTTTTCCGATAATAGTGGTCTCTGCGGCGGGGATTCACGCAAGATCACTTTTATCGGCAGCGGGAGAGGGCCCCCCCCCCACCCCTCCGCCGCTTAACGGAGCAGTCAGCAGCGGCGGAGGCGATCGGATCTGTCTCCTTCCTGGGTATGGAGACGAGCAAGGGAGCAGATTGCCCCAACTGTCTCCATACCATTGCAGGGCGGACGTCACTTCCATCCATAAAAAGGATACATAATACATAAATCTATAAAATAAAATTATATATAATATATATATATATATATATATATATTATAAAATCCATAAAAGCTCTTAAAAAAGGGCCATTTATTTTATTTTTTACATTTTTTCAAATATATATATATTTTTTTTATTATTGCATTTTAGTGTAAATATGAGATGTGAGGTCTTTTTGACCCCACATCTCATATTTAAGAGGTCCTGTCATGCTTTTTTTTTTTTTCTATTACAAAAGGTATGTTTACATTCCTTGTAATAGGAATAAAAAGTGTCACAATATTTTAAAAGAACAGTGTAAAAAGAAAAAAGAAAAAAAAAGGTAAAATAAATTAAAAAAAATAAAAAATAAAAAAGTTTAAAAAACGTACATACGTGAGCAGCGCCCGCATATGAAAAACCGTGTTCATACCACACATGTGAGGTAAAGCCATGATCGGTAGAGCAAGAGCAATAATTCTAGCCCTCTGTAACTTAAAACGTGAAACCTGTAGAATTTTTTTTTTAAACTTCGCCTATGGAGATTTTTAAGGGTAAAAGTTTGTCGCCATTCCATGAGCGGGGAGCAATTTTGAAGTCTGACATGTCGGGTATCAATTTACTCGGCGTAATATTATCTTTCACGATATAAAAAAAAATTTGGGCTAACTTTACTGCTGTCTTATTTATTTTTTTAATTCAAAAAAGTGTATTTTTCTCGTATCGTCTTCCAGGACAGCCTCTGAGATGTAGGGCTCCTCCCTCCGGGACAGGAAACGCGTCAACCCAATCAAATAAAAGGTGTAGTCCTCCAGGCCCTCCTCAGTTTTTGTGTTTCCTGCCGGACGGGAAGGAGCACGTCGGAACTAGTAGGGGAGCTCCTTCTTCTCAGGGGCTTGTCCTGGGTGGAGCACCTGGTGGACCAGGCCCTTAGCACCCCTGGGTCCGTTCGGAGGGAGGAGAGGGTAGCTATCAGTCCCCGCTGCCATTAAAAACATTCGGAGAGAACGGGACCGCGATGGGCGGCAATCTCCCCCTCTATAGCGCTGGTCGGTTGGATGGCGGGCGTTCGGGTACTGTAAGCGGTACGTTCGTAAGGAACGCACGGCGTGAGGGGCGGAGTTTTGCGTTCCGGCATCCGGAAGTGGGAGAGACGCACTTCCGCCAGATTTGCGTCATCAGGGGGCACCGCAGGACCTGTTCCAGTCCTTTGGGCGCAGCGGTGTGGCTACAGGGTTGCCAGGAGCGGTGTGAAGGCTCAGGGAGACTGAGTAAGACACTGGAACCATGGAGGGCGCAGTTGTGCAGCTGGACTCCGGTTCGACAGGCTCCAGCACCTCTCAGGTAAGCTTGGTGAGGGCAGACCAGGACTTACACTGGGGGGTGGAGGGGTCACTCTGACCTTAGTACCCTCCCGGGGTGGGGAACCTGCTGGTGAGGGGGGCACTTCCTAGGCAGACCCTAGAAGCACAGTGGTGTGGTCAGGAATGGTATTTTAATGGGACCCTGTTTTGCTTTGTTTTTAGGTCAAACAGGACAGAGCCCAGATACCTTTGCCCAGAAGGAAATGTGCCCTGTGTGGGGCTAAGTTAGGCACCGGTTGGGAGAAGCCGCTTTGCCCGGATTGTGTCAGTAGCCTGGTGAAAGAGGACTCAGTGGCTGCTTGCCACAAAGTTTTGACGTCTGTAAAGGATGAAATAGCATCCACCTTCCAGTCATTCAAGAGCATGATGGATAGGATGCAGGGTCCTTCTGTCTCTTTACCCAGGGCCGTGAGTATGCCCTCCTTGTCTGAACCAAGTCAGGAGGAGGAGGTGGATAGGGAGAGGTTACCAAGGTCATTAGCCTCCTCTAGGACAGAGTCTACTTCTGAATCTGAGGGGGAGGAAGAGGCCATTAGATCAGCCAGATACAAGCTGTCTTTGGATGATGTGGGTGACCTCCTCAAGGCTATATATGACACTTTGGAGATCAGGGAAGAACAGGTCCAGCTTTCAAAACACAACATGATGTATCAGGGGTCGAGTGTAATGAAAGACAGGGTATTCCCCGTCCATAAATCGCTGATTGAGGCGATTCTGCTGGAGTGGGAACAACCGGAAAAAAGGCAATTTTTTTCAGGTACCCTTAAAAGGAGGTTCCCTTTTGAGACGGATGCGGTGCATCCCTGGAACAAGGTTCCCAAACTTGATGCTCCCTTGGCTAAAGTCTCTAAAAAGACAGATTTGGCCTTTGATGATATGGGTTCTCTCAGGGATCCCATGGATAAGAGGGGAGACGTGCTGCTTAAGAGGGCCTGGGATGCCTCTTCCATTGGGCTTAAACCAGCCTTAGCAGCTACCTGTGTGGCCAGAAACTTAGAGTGTTGGCTTACACAGTTACAATCGCATATTTTAGCGGGCACTTCCAGGCAACAGCTGTTGAAGTCCTTTCCGCTACTGTTCAAGGCAGTGGGGTTTTTGGCCGATGCCTCTGCAGAATCAGTCAAATTGGCTGCTAGATGTGCCGCATTAGTGAATGCTGCCAGAAGGGCCGTTTGGCTTAAAACCTGGTCAGGCGACGCAGCTTCGAAATTGAAGCTATGTGGATTACCGGTTTCAGGGGACCATTTGTTCGGGCCCGGCCTGCAAGAGGCGTTAGAGCGCACGCAGGATAGGAAGAAAGCTTTCCCAGAAAAGAAAAAGAAAGCTGAAGGAAAGCGCCTTTTTCGAGGCTCTAGGCAGCAGAACCTGCAGGAAAGGGAGGTTTTCCCCAAAAAACATTGGTCGGGTCACAAGGGAAGGGGCAGAGGAGGAATCTTATTCAATCCTCCTCAACCCTCCCCTAAAACCCAGTGACTCCTGCGTCCCGGTGGGAGGAAGACTGGGGAAGTTCCTTCCACAATGGGATACTTTAACCGAAAGTCTGTTCATATGAGATGTAATAAGGAACGGTTACAGGTTGGAGTTTGGTTCAGTTCCCCTCCCGAATTTTCAGGTAACCAGGTTACCAAGGGACCAAGAGAAGGCAAAGGCTCTGGGTCTTCTTCTGGGGGATCTGGTGGACCAAGAAGTACTGGTGCAGGTGCCTCCGGAGGAGCGAGGCTTGGGGGTTTACTCCCACGTATTCGTGGTAAAGAAACCTTCGGGGAAATTCAGGCTGATACTGAATCTCCGCCCCCTGAACAGGTTCATAAAATACAAGCGGTTCCGTATGGAGTCAATCTTCTCGGTAACCAAGTTTCTGTTTCAGGGTTGTCACATGGCCACCGTGGATCTCAGGGATGCATATTTGCATATACATCCGGAGTCCCAGAGGTTTCTCAGGTTGGCGGTGAGGATGAACACGGGAGTGGTACACCTCCAGTTTCGAGCTCTCCCTTTCGGGCTTTCAGCCTCGCCAAGGATCTTTACAAAGGTTCTGGCAGAGGCGTTGGCCCCGTTAAGGCTCAAGGCTATAACAGTGATTCCATATCTGGACGATCTACTGTTCATAACTCAGTCTGCCCAACAGCTGCAGAAGGACGTGCAGGAGGCCTTGGGTTTCCTGCGCTCACTGGGGTGGCTGATAAACCAGAAAAAATCCCAGTTGACCCCCTCACAGGAAGTCCTGTATTTAGGATACAGGATTTCTTCGGTGGAGATGAAGGTGTTTCTTCCTGTGGAGAAGATCAACAAGCTAGAGCAGGCGGTAGCCCAGCTTCAATAAGGTCGGGAAGCCCAGATCAGGGAGGTTATGAGAGTCCTGGGGTTGATGACATCATGCTTTCCAGCGGTGGCCTGGGCAAGGCATCATCAGCGCCCTTTGCAGAGTCTTATGCTTCGTTATTGGGATGGCAGGGAGCAGAGCCTGGATCAGGTTATGCCCCTATCTTCTGCCGTCAGGAGATCTCTGTGGTGGGGGCGGGCCCAGGTCAACCTGGACAAGGGTCTTCCCTGGTCCCCACAAGCTACAGTGGTGGTCACGACCGATGCCAGTGCGCTGGGTTGGGGTGCCCACCTAGAGGGAATCTTAGCCCAAGGAACCTGGTCAAATCTAGAGGCAGGTCTTTCCTCAAACCAGAAGGAGCTTCTGGCAGTTTGGAATGCTATAGAAACCTTCCAGTCCCAGTTACAGGGCAGGGATCTGCAGGTTCGTCAGGCTACTGCTGCCACGTTGTCTATCTAAATAAGCAAGGGGGAACCAGAAGCCCCACGCTGCAGGCTATTGCGGACAGAATCTTCTGCTGGGCCGAGAAGAACTTGTCCTCAATATCACCCATTCATCTGAAAGGAACTCAGAATTTTCTGGCCGACTTTCTCAGTCAGCAGAAGATAGGCCAGGACGAGTGGTCCCTCAACAAGGAAGTGTTCGAGGAGGTTGTGTCATGCTGGGGAAGGCCAGAAATAGACCTATTTGCAACAGAAAGCAACAGGAAGGTGTTTTTTCGGTTCACCCACAGGATCGGGCCAGGGGGATAGACACCCTTGCCAATCCATGGCAGTTCGGCCTGTGTTATGCTTTCCCTCCTGTAAGGATGGTGGCGGAGGTTCTGCAGAAGTTCTGGTTGGAAGCTACGGACCTCATTTTAGTGGCTCCTTTTTGGCCAAGGAGACCCTGGTTTGCCAGCATAAAGAAGTTGGCTGTTCATCCTCCGATATTACTGCCATTCAGGGAGGATTTGCTTTCCCAGGGGCCTATCCTGCATCCTCAGATAGAGAGACTCAAGCTTGCGGCCTGGTATCTGAGGAACAGATCTTAAGATCACAGGGTTTTTCAGAGAGAGTGGTAAAGACCCTGTTAGAATGCCGTAAACCAGTAACTAGAGCGATTTACGCCAAGATAGGGAAAAGGTTTAATTCCTGGTTGCGAGAACAGGGGATTGCACGTCCCGGGGTCCCGGCAGTCCTAGATTTTCTGCAAGCAGGGGTAGAGCTGGGCCTCTCTATCAGCACCCTAAAGGTACAGGTGGCGGCCTTAAGTGTTTTCCTTCAGTCCTCTCTCCAGCAAAATCCTTTTGTCAAGAACTTCTTCAAGGCTTTGGCTAGAACCAGGCCTGTGAAGATGAAGACCTGTCCTACTTGGGATTTGTCCTGGGTTCCTAGGGCTTTGACCCGAGATCCATTTGAGCCCTTAGAGAAAGCATCACTTAAAGAGGAAGTAAACCCTGATGGGTTTACTTCCTCTTTTTTTCCCTGCAAAGGTAAAGCATAATGGACTACTATGCATCGCATAGTAGCTCATTATGTGTCACTTACCTGACACAGGAGCCAGCGAAGTCGCCGCTGTCCCCTGTAGTCCGCCGCATCCATGTTGCTTGTGGCGTCTCGCAGCTCCGACGAATCACAGCGGCGCAACCGCGATGACGTCACTCCCGCGCATGCGCACGGGAGTCGCGCCTCGCAGCTCCGCCGTTGTCATACGGCGAAGCCGCGATGACGTCACTCCTGCGCATGCGCACGGGAGTCGACAAATTTGGCAAATCCATTCTTGGATTTGCCGCATTTAGTGCGCCTGCGCGCCGCTGTCTACGGCGCATGCGCCGTAGACAGCGGTGCCCATTTTCGGGCAAATATCTCCTAAACCATATAGGTTTAGGAGATATTGCTTGGACCTACAGGTAAGCCTTAATCTAGGCTTACCTATAGGTCCAAGTTGTTTGGAAGGGTTTACTTCCTCTTTAAGTGGATGGTACTAAAAACAGTTTTTTTGATAGCGATCACGTCAGCTAGAAGGGTCAGTGATCTGCAGGCACTCTCGGTCAGAGAGCCATTTTTGTTAATTTTAGAGGACAGGGTAGTGCTTAAGACTGACCCTAGTTTTCTCCCTAAAGTTTTGTCCACTTTTCATAGGACACAGGATATTATTTTACCAACATTTTTCTCAGCCTCAGGCGGAGATGAGGCGAGATCTTTAAGTTTGTTAGACGTCAGAAGAAGTCTATTAATTTTTTTAGAAGCCACTAGGGTCTTCAGGAAGTCAGACTCACTTTTTGTTAATATTTCGGGCACCCGCAAGGGCTGCAAGGCGTCCAAATCATCTATCGCCAGGTGGATACGAATGGCGATAGTTAAAGCCTATGAATTAGAGGGGAAGCAGGCTCCCTTAGTTAAGGCACACTCTACAAGGGCGGTTTCCGCATCATGGGCAGAGAGGGCTGGAGCCTCTCCGGAGGAGATCTGCAAGGCAGCAACGTGGTCCAGCTACTCTACGTTTGCAAGACATTACTGTCTGGATTTATGGTCTGATAAAGAGCAGACTTTTGGACGAAAGGTCCTCCAGGCAGTGGTCCCGCCCTGACAAGGTGAGCTCCTTGCTTATCATCTCAGAGGCTGTCCTGGAAGACGATACGAGAAAACCGGAGTTAGACTTACCGGTAACTCTTTTTCTAGGAGTCTTCCAGGACAGCCTGGTTTCCCACCCAAAGTTGTTTAAGTTGGACTAAGTGGTGAGGATGTGTATTAAAGCGGGAGTCCGCGTTTTTTTTTTTTTTTAAAGCCAGCAGCTACAAATACTGCAGCTGCTGACTTTTAAAATAGTGACACTTACCTGTCCAGCGCGCCCGCGATGTCAGCACCCGAAGCCGATCTCTAGATCGTCACTCGGGTGCTGCCGCCGCCATCTTGGTTATGGGAATCAGGAAGTGGAGCCTTTCGGCTTCATTTCCCGGTTCCCTACTGCGCATGCGCGAGTCGCGCTGCGCAATAAGGACGGTCCCCGCTGCCTCTGGGATCTGTGTGTTTCCCAGCAGGCAGCGGGGCACTTGCAGAAGGGGGCGTGCACTTGCGGAAAGGGGCGTAATCTATGCCCCTTTCCGCAGAGAGCTATCCCGGAAGTGGGTGCAGTTACCTGGATTATCCAGGTAACTGCACCCCCCTCCCCCCTGAAAGGTGCCAATTGTGTTGCCGGAGGGGGGGAGGTTTCCGATGAGCGGAAGGTCCATTTTAGGGTGGACCTCCGCTTTAAGGTGATTGTTAGTGTGGTATGTCTTTCAGAGCCTTCCGGCGGTTCTTGGAGTAAAATTGAGGAGGGCCTGGAGGACCACACCTTTTATTTGATTGGGTTGACGTGTTTCCTGTCCCGGAGGGAGGAGCCCTATATCTCAGAGGCTGTCCTGGAAGACTCCTAGAAAGAGAGTTACCGGTAAGTCTAACTCCGGTTTTTTTACCCATTTAAAAAAAAAAAAAAAAAAAAAAAAAAAAAAATTAAAAAAAAAAAAAATTAAAAAAAAGTGTGCTTGTAAGACCGTTGCGCAAATACAGTGTGACAGAAATTATTGCAACAACCGCCATTTTATTCTCTAGGGTGTTAGAAAAAAAAAAAAAAAAAAAAGTATAATATTTGGGGGTTTTAAGTAATTTTCTAGCAAAAAATACTGTTTTCAACTTGTAAACAAATCTCAGAAAGGCCTGGTCCTTAAGTGAATAAAGTAGGAGAAAAAAATAAATAAAAAGCACCAAAACGCAAATATATCTTCTTGTTACTTTTCTTTTATTCTTGCTGATTGCTTATATAATACAATAATATATATATATATATCATACAAAAGAACAAAAAGGTCAGTAATATTGAATCTGAACAGCTCTAGACCTGTTCTTAGTTTGGGTGCATTGAGGTTCCACATTGATTCTTGGCCAGTAACAAGGTAGTGACAGCAACTATTGGCCTTCTATGCTAAAGTATATTTAGGAACTGTGTTGCCTATAGCAACCAAAATTCCAAATGTTAATTGCAACCAATGGAAGTCACCTGTACGCATAACTGCAAACCTACTAGGAACGGATTCTTTCATCTTTAGTACAAAGTGCCAGCGGCACCTAAATATCATGCAAGTCAGGGGTCAGCAACCTTTTTCCACTTAAGGGCCGGATTCAATGTATGTGAATGCATGGAGGGCCGCATTTACCTGCTAATTATGAAAATAATCTGGACCCCTTTACGTTACACAGCCCCCGCACCTCCGGACCCCTTTACGTTACACAGCCCCCGCACCACTGGACCCATTTACATTACACAGCCCCCATACCTCTGGACCCCTTTACGTTACACAGCCCCCACACCTCTGGACCCATTTACGTTACACAGCCCCCATACCTCTGGACCCCTTTACGTTACACAGCCCCCATACCTCTGGACCCCTTTACGTTACACAGCCCCCGCACACCTCTGGACCCCTTTACGTTACACAGCCCCCGCACACCTCTGGACCCCTTTACGTTACACAGCCCCCGCACACCTCTGGACCCCTTTACGTTACACAGCCCCTGCACACCTCTGGACCCCTTTACATTACATAGTCCACCAACTACACACACCCCCTGCATATTATACAGCCCTCCCCAGCTCTACCCTTTCCTACCTTGCCCCCTGCAGAGAGGGGGACCGAGCAGAGCAGAGCAGGGAGCTGAACAAGAACACGGGAGACACACACACACAGCAGCACCGATAAAACAGCGGGAGCTTCCGGAGTTAACTTTTCATATTAAACAAGCTGGTGATTGGTTGCTAGGACCACCCAGCAGGTGGGGGGGTCTCACCCGTGTTCTCATTCAGCTTCCTGCTCCGCTCTTACTTAAAATGTCCACGGGCCGGGTGCACATGAATTCATCACGTGCACCAACGGGCCGGACATTTAGCTGTGATGAGCCGGTTGCCGACCCATGATGTAAGTGATAGCATTAGGTGACTTTTGTATTGAATGGAGCACTTCATCCATCATGAAAGAAATGCAGAAACTGCTATTTCTGACTTTATTTTGAAAACACTGGCTTGCTTGGCTTTTTAAAAGTTGCCCGCATCCTCCACTACTTATGAGGCTCAGCATGAAAACCAGATAAATCAGCATTTTTAGAAATAGCAGTTTTTGTTTCCGTTGGGGTGGGTTGTTCTTAGTATTAAAATATTATTGGCTCATAGCCATAAAAATAAATATTACCTTGGCTGGGATAATATCAATATGCACATGAACAGCCATACACACTTCATTTACATTAAACTATGTTCAGTGTTCCCCAACACACAAGCTGCTCACCCGCTTCAAGTATTATAATATACTGTCTGCTGTTGGGGGAGATTTACCAATATTGTGCAGTGACTGCCTTGCACTACTCCTATGTAGCAGTAGCGGCTATTTTCCTTTGTATGCATTTGTTTCACACATGAGCAAAACTATTAAAGGCAGACTCCAGCTACAATTTTGTTTTGAATAAAGTCGGGGAGAGTTTTTTTCCCCAGGTGTATAAGGTTACATATGCCAATAGCCAATATAGCTCCTTGGCGCCAAATTGGGCATTTTTGGGAGCCTGAAAGGCAGAGGTAATGCACTGAGCCCTGCTGCCTTCAGCCCGTCAAAATCTTTGACAGGCTGTAAATTGTGGCGGCACGGTACACGTATTTAGGGTCACGCATTCAGAGAATTATGCCCTAAACAGAGTCCCTTCCTATGGGGTAAAGGTTGAACTGATAGGGCCCAAAACGCAAGTGACACTTGGTATTAGGGGTCAACCTATTATCGGAGCGGCAGATTAATTGGGGGGGGGGGGGGGCAAAATAATATACATTTTTCAAATAATCTGTATCCGTCAGAAGCTTATTGATATTGGTCTGACCTCCTCCCCGTCCCCATGTGGCGTTGCTGCAGTCTCTGCCAGCCTGGCATCACCGCTATTCCGCCCCCTACAGCAGGGCCGTGAAGGCTGCTCTCGGCAGAGCTGCAGGCAAGCAGAGAGGATGGTTACATCATCTCTCACTGCCCGCATGTGGAAGTTTACCCACTTGGATGAGGCTGCCAGAAATAGTGTAAGTAGTGACAAGCTGCATATGGGTGGCAGGAGACATGCTACATCTGGGTGGCAGGTGATGGTGATGTACAGAATATGGGCACCTGATAGGTGGCCAAAAAGCGGTATCGGCCCCTGAAAAAATTATATCGGTCGACCCATACTTGGTACAGCGTCCAGCCTCAATGTATTTTAGCCTGTCATAAATTTTAATAGGCTGCTGGCAGCAGGGCTGAATGCAGCACCAATGCCCTCCAGGCACCCAAAAATGACAGGATTTGATGCCGACAAGGCTAATGGCTCCTGTGCATGAGGTCTAATTCTGGCCATGACCCATTTGGGGAGATTTCCTCACTTCCTGCCCTTGAGTTGACCATACAAGAATTGCGAGATGCAGTCAGTCCCACTACAACAGAAAATATGCCAAGATCAAGAGCCTGTTTTTATGAGACACCGAGTCCTGTTTGCTCGGAAATCGTGGACCAGCTATAATAGAAGCTAAGTGACCTTTAGTATATCCCTAATAACATACAGACTACTACCAATGTTTACTCACTGGGGAGAGATAGGGACACAGAGTGTGAAGGTATTATTATTTGTAGCACTCTTGTGTGCATGGTGTTGTATTCCTGTACTTGTAAGTAGTTTGTACAGGCAACATTCTTGTTTAGTAAAAGCACATTAACCCCTTGACACCCAAGGGTAAAACAAATCTTAACGCCCAAGCACAATTTTACTACTTTGACATGTATTAGTAAAACTGTACACATCATCACAACTACTTTGTGTGTCTAGGTGGATTATACTGTATTTTTTTTTTTTTTTTTTTAGGACAAATTGGGCTTTCATTTGGTGATAAATGGTAACGGATATCTCCTGTGTTTTTTATTATTATTATTATTGGAAAACTAGCCCAAAATAGTCAAAAACAAAATTGTATTTTTTTATTTAGCTGTATATATTTCTTGTTACTGCTATAAGCTACTATCAAAAAAAACAACCCAAAATAAAATTATCCTGATGATTGTAGTGATGCCACATTCACACTGTGAATGTTATTTGTTGTTTGTACCCGTTGCTACATTTTGCTTCCCTTTTTTTTTTTGTCCTAACTAAAACACACAAACTGATGCCAATTTAAAAAAAAAAAAAAAAAAAAAATCTGCTAAAAATATACTACCCCCGACACTAACCTAGATCTAAGTATTTTTATACACATTTTTTTCTCTCTGCAAGGAAAAGGAGAAAGATACATCTTTCCTCTCCATTTACAGAAAGAGAAACACAGGGATTGGGCTTCACAATGACTGATCACTGTGGTAGCCAATCAGAGGCTGAAATTTGGAGTTATGGGTCCCGATTGTTAGTACAGGACCCGGGGGCTCTTGGCGAGACACCCTGGTCTCTGTGTGGCACGCTCCCAGCACAAAGGGAGGTACGCATATATGCGGCCCCACGAAAAAAAAAAAAAAAAAAAAAAAAAAAAGCCCACTGTAGTTATTTATTTTTATACACATTTTTTACATTTCACAGAAAGAGAGAGAAACACAGGGGATGGGCTTCACAGTGACTGATCACTGTGGTGGCCAATCAGGGGCTACTGCTGCGATCAGGTGACCCAAAATTGGGAGTTACGGGTCCAGATTGTTGGTACGGGACCTGGGGCTCTTGGCGAGACACCCCGGTCTCTGTGTGGCACGATCCCAGCACGAAAGGGAGGCACACATATGCGGGGGAAAAAAAAAAAAAAAAGCCTACTGCAGTTATTTCTTTTTATACACACTTTTTTCTCTCTCTGCAATGAGAGAGAGAGAGCGAGAGCGAGAGAGAGAGAGAGACGTCACAGTGACTGATCACTGGCTACCACAGCGATCAGGTGAGCCGGAATCGGGAGTTACGGGGTCCATATTGTTAGCGCGGGACCTGGGGCTCTCAATGAGACACCCCTGTCTCTGTGCGACGCACTCCCAACACAAAGCGGAGGCATGCATATATGCAGGGGGGGGGGGGGGGGGAGCCCAGTGCAGCGGGGCCACATATATGTGCTACGTCGGCTTCAATGGCTTAATATACTATTTGGTGACTTCCTTGGCTTTACTGAAAATAATTATACGAACAGATGAAAAAGAAACCGCAAAACAAGAAGAGAGACAGACATCCATAAAACAAACATCAGAAGTTCTAAGCCTTCCCCACTCTACCACAAGTGTGTTTTTGGATTGGCCGTTGCCCTTACAGGAAGTTCTCCCCAGTAGGGATACACGCAGCCGAAAAAATAAATAAAAATAAACGCCTTATGGAGTCTATAACCCTTCCCGTTCTAGTCATAATAAAATGCAAAGTTTGGGCTGGAGTTGGCCTTTAATTGTGGTCATAATGAATCCAAACGGTAGGCAGTAGTGTCTACAAAAAACAGTTCTCCCCACTGACAGTTGCACCGAAATTTCTTTGCTACACATTTGTGCTTTTAAGTGCTTTGTTGTAAAAAAAAAAAAAAAAGTAAAAATGGTTGACTGAAAATGACTCTAAAAAGGACAATGTCCCTTGCTAATATTAACCTATGAAATGCCAGACCAGGCGAGGACTGCTGTCATCTCACCATGGGCAAGGTTGATCGCCAGCTGCCTCTTACTACTCACTTTGTACACGGCTAGATAGAAGGTTCAGTGCACTTGGCTCTGTCAGCACTCCTGCCGACAGCCTGATAAGGTTGTAGGAGAGTTCTTCTCTCGTACTGGAGGGTCTGCCCGCTGACATGGACCCTTTCATTTATATGCAGCATGGATGCCTCCGACAGACAGGATGTGTAACAGATGTGATGCATGCAAGTATTGATGCTGTAAGACATGAAGATGGTGGGGTGGAGGACGCTACATCCTAGGATTGGCCTCCTGTGGTGCACTAGGTGTCAGAGTCCTCCTCCTCTTCTTCTTCTTCCTCCTCCTCCTCCATCTCTTCATCGTTATAATCCAGTGTATCCAGCTGCAGTTGAGTCTGATTGATCACAGTTTCGTCATCCACATTCTTAGAATCCTGCAGAGTAACAGAAAAACGAGATGGTCACTAATGGCAGCAACAATCAATCATCTATTTGCTTTTGAAGTGTCAGAATTGAAAATAAAAATAAAAAATTAACCTGTTGCTGACCACCCGCCGCAGTTATACTGCGGCAAAGCGGCTCAGCTGCGCTTAACGACGTAGCGGTACATGGTTTCATGCACTAGCCTGTGTGGGCGCCGATTGGCCAGCTGGGCAAGCAATCAGTTGGTCATTCCCCACAGACACAGAACGGGGATCTGCCGATGTAAACAATGCAGATCTCTCTTCTGACAGGGGATGACACAGGATCTTGTCTTCCCGTTATGCAGCACTGCACATAATCTGTAGATGGGATGAATTTTATATTAGTATGTCACAAAAGTGAGTACACCCCTCACATTTTTTATAAATATTTTCTTCTATCTTTTCATGTGACAACACTGAAGAAATGACACTTGTCTACAATGTAAAGTAGTGAGTGTACAGCTTGTATAACAGTGTCAATTTGCCGTCTCCTCAAAATAACTCAACACACAGCCATTAATGTCTAAACCTCTGGGAACAAAAGTCAGTACACCCCTAAGTGATAATGTCCAAATTGGGCCCAAAGTGTCAATATTTTGTGTGGCCGCCATTATTTTCCAGCAGCACTGCCTTAACCTCTTGGGAATGGTGTTCACCAGAGCTTCACAGGTTGTCACTGGACTGGAGTCCTCTTCCCCTCCTCCATGATGACATCACAGAGCTGGTGGATGTTAGAGACCTTGCGCTCCTCCACCGTCTGTTTGAGGATGCCCCACAGATGATCAATAGGGTTTAGGTCTGGAGACATGCTTGGCCAGTCCATCACCTTCACCCTCAGCTTCTTTAGCAAGGCAGTGGTGGTGTTGGAGGTGTGTTTGGGGTGGTTATGTTGGAATACTGCCCTGCGGCCCAGTCTCTGAAGGGAGGTGATCATGCTCTGCTTCAGTATATCACAGTACATGTTGGCATTCATGGTTCCCTCAATGATCTGTAGCCCCCCAGTGCCGGCAGCACTCATGCACCCCCAGACCATGACACTCCCACCACCATGCGTGACTGTAGACAAGACACACTTGTCTTTGTCCTCCTCACCTGGTTGCCCCCACACACGCTTGTCACCATCTGAACCAAATACGTTTATCTTGGTCTCATCAGACCACAGGACATGGTTCCAGTAATCCATGTCCTTAGTCTGCTTGTCTTCAGCAAACTGTTTGCGGTTTTTCTTGTGCATCATCTTTAGAAGAGGCTTCCTTCTGGGATGACAGCCATGCAGAGCAATTTGATGCAGTGTGCGGCGTATGGTCTGAGCACTGACAGGCTGACCCCCCACCCCTTCAACCTCTGCAGCAATGCTGGCAGCACTCATACATCTATTTCCCAAAGACAACCTCTGGATGTGACGCTGAGCACGCAACCTCAACTTCTTTGGTCAACCATGGTTAGGCCTGTTCTGAGTGGAACCTGTCCTGTTATACCGCTGTATGGTCTTGGCCACTGTGCTGCAGCTCAGTTTCAGGGTCTTGGCAATCTTCTTATAGCCTAGGCCATCTTTATGTAGAGCAACAATTCTTTTTTTCAGATCCTCAGAGAGTTCTTTGCCATGAGGTGCCATGTTGAACTTCCAGTGACCAGAAAGAGATCGAGAGCGACAACACCAAATTTAACACACCTGCTCCCCATTCACACCTGAGATCTTGTAACACTAACGAGTCACATGACACCGGGGAGGGAAAATGGCTAATTGGGCCCAATTTGGGCATTTTCACTTAGGGGTGTACTGACTTTTGTTGCCAGCGGTTTAGACATTAATGGCTGTGTGTTGAGTTATTTTGAGGGGACGGCAAATTTACACTGTTATACAAGCTGTACACTCACTACTTTACATTGTAGACAAGCGTCATTTCTTCAGTGTTGTCACATGAAAAGATAGAAGAAAACATTTACAAAAATGTGACTGAGGGGGTGTACTCCCTTTTGTGAGATACTGTATATAATGTTTGGGGATTCTAAGTAATTATCTAGGGTAGAGCTGCAACTAATGATTATTTTGTCTGTTGACTAATCTAGCGATTATTTTTTTGATTAGTCATCGACTATACAATTTTTTATTTTTTTTTAATTAATCTAGTGTTTATTTTTTTTTTTGTACTTATTTTGTGTAAAGTTCAAAAAAAAAAAAAAATGATAGATATATATATATATATATATATATATACACACACACACACACACATATTTAATTTTATTTTTTTCTTTTATCTTAGCTTTTTATTTTCTGTTCAGAAGTTTGTGAATGTTTATAATTTATTTTCTACAATGCTTTCTTTTCTTTTTTTTGTTTTAAGGGGGAGGGTGTGGAGGGACAGTGTCAGTGTGTTTTTTGTTTTAATTATTTTTTACAATTTATTTTTATTATTTATTGCATTTTTTTATCAGCCCTGTTGGGGGGGGGCTATGGTGAGATATCAGGGGTCTTAACAGACCTCTGACATCTCCCATTTGAGACAGGGAAAGGGACTAGGGACACAGATTCCCCAGTCCCTTTCTCTGCAGCCTCTGCTGCACTGATAATGAATGGAGAGAAGACAGCGGCTTCTCTCCATTCATTAACTGAGACATGGTAATCACAGGAGGTTACAATGTTTCAGTTATGTGAATGGA